>NW_005842758.1:572-13068 GCF_000455745.1 Alligator sinensis | reverse complement strand
GACACAAATTCAGAAGTGGAAGCTGGTTGATTCAGAAAAGACACTTATACATCAAGCTTTGTAGAACATGATGACTTTACTGATATTCAGAATTGAAAATTAATTTAGGAATGGAGTGATGGCAGATGTAACAAGCCACTTCTTTCCCACTATGTTCATTTTCAGATCTTTGTTAATTTCTTATATTATGCCTTAGTTTCAAGTCAAGTAATTTACCTTCCTAAAGGTGCCTGCCTGATGACTTGTCATACACCTGAATACCTAAGACAAATATTTATCCTAGTTAATGAAACTGTAGAGCAAAGATCAGATAATATGCAATACTGAAACCTCAATAGAGCCATATCCTGGCCTGCATTCCAGCCCCTTTATAGTTCGCCAGGGCATCTTACAAAACTCCTGCATGTGGGAGTAGCAAGAGTAGAGCTGACATTACCTGACTTACCTAATTTCCTATCAGCCAAATCCTGTGTTCTTGATTTAGTTCTTAAAGGGACTAGCTATTTACACCTGACATGAGCACAGTGCTTGCCACTGCTTTCACATTGAGCAAGATTAAGTCCTAAATTTAAATTTGAAATTCCATCAATTATAATAGGAAGAACTGTAAACTATAAAATACAAAAGGCACATCCTGTGGCTGCAACACAGCAAATTAAGAGACACTGATTTTGCTACCAGATTTGCAAAATGTACTTTGTTTGTTAATTCCTGAGGGGCAAGGAAATTGGAAACTGTCTTCATACCCCATGCCAATCATTTACCATGCTTTTATCACTGTTATGAATGCACAACTTATGGTTCCATAAAAAAGATTAGGCTGAGGTTGGTACATTTGCTTGGAAAAATGCGACTACTGTTGGGAGCTGCACATTTGCATTTGTTTGCAACTGCACTAGCAACTGGAAGTAACCACTTTGGCTTTGTCCTGGGTCTCTACACTACTGCATTTTAACCGTTTTGAAGGGGTGAGCTGTTGCTTAGGAGTGTGTAGCTATTACAGTGCAATAGTTACATCTACATGGTTTTGTGTAAAACACCAGCACTGCCTTGATCTCCCCTGATTTTACTTGTGGCATATCCTAGGGCATTCCTGATGTTTCAGTTTTTCTGTCTTTTTATGACGGCTTCAAGTAGTTATTTTTAGAAATCTTGGGTAGGTGGCTGTCTGTAAACTTGAGGATCAGACTGGAAGGTGCTATTTTCAGACCTATTTTCAAATCTCAAATGTGCCTAATTACAGAAAATTGAGGGCACATTAAAGTTTGAAAGGGAAAAGATGTCTTCAAAATCCTTCCTTGAAAAGGAGGGGGAGCAAAAAACCCAAACAAACCAACTTTCCAACCTATCACAACTCTACATGGCAAAAGTCTATGAAATGAGAACTGTGTTTCTAAAGCAATGGTGTTCAACTATTTTAGACTCAAGGTGCCCCTCAGAATATGCCAGCACTTACTTTTCACTCAGTTTTTGACTACAGAAAAATAATAGAACAATGCTCTCATTGCAAAGAACTCAGCAAGACCACAACGGGTCAGAATGTTTTTAACATTATGGTATCCCTCGACTTTCTTTAAAAGTTGAGTGCCCAGGGTCTGGAACAGGTTCCCCACAGAGGTGGTACAGTCATCCAACCTGGTGATCTTCAAAATGCATCGTGACACCCACCTTGCTGGGGTCATCTGACCCCAGCACTCTTCCCTGCCCAAGTGCAGGGAGGCTGGACCCAATGATCTGTAAGGTCCCTTCCAGCCCCTAACATCTATGAATCAAGCAGAGACTCAACCTTATAAGGGCACAGGGTATCCTTCCCAAGTTTCCAGGATTTAATTTCAGTTCACAATGACTTTTCTGAGAGTTTACATGAAAATTGCTCAGTTGTGAGTTAATTTTAACATGGCAGACAAGGTTCTTTGTGTAAATGCGATATCTTTTATTAGAGCAACTGAAATAGTTGGAAAAATTCTTCTTAGCAAACTTTCGGGTTTAAAAACCCTTCGACAGGCTGAGGAAGCATCTGCAGTTGGTGTGTGCACTCTTCCTGGATGGAATGAATAGTAAGAATACTATTATGAATAATAAGAAAACTATTATGAATATTAATATTAAGAACACTATTATGAATAATAAGAATACTATTCATTCCATCCAGGAAGAGCACACACCAACTACAGATGCTTCCTCAGCCTGACAAAGGGTATTTAAACCCAAAAGCCTGCTAAGAACAGTTTTTCTAACCATTTGAGTTGGTCTTATAAAAGATATCAGATTTACCCAAAGAACTTTGTCTGCCTATGTCTTTAGACCAACACTTCCATAACCTACACCCCTGTATTTTTTAAATTATTCATAATATACTTTTTCTTTGGGAAAAGCTGATAAACAATATCTTCTAATATAATAAAACGCTTAGTCTGTGAGTCTGTCTGTCCATAACGCTTTTGGGCAACTGTCCATGCACTTCCGAGAGGACAGGCGGCAATTGGCTGCACAGCCCAGGCTGTGCGAGCCCAAGTTTGAATTGCTGCCAGGGAAATTTGTGGCAGTGGCAAACACGCCCCGGCTGCCCAAACAGAAAGGCTTCCCCATACCTCCCTGCCTGTAGGCGAAGTGGGGGGATCACAGTGGTGTTGTCCCCAGCCCCCGCCACCCAGCCCCAATGTCCGCCAGAACAGCCAGCAGGGAAGGGGAGGTGCTGGGCTGGGAGGGAGGGAGGCGGAGCAGGGCTGGACCCAGAACGGCAGGCGCCAGGGTGTAGCAGGGCCAGACCCACAGCAGCGGGGGATGGGGGGGGTGCAGGGCCGGACACAGGGCTTTCTCCCCCGCCCCCCAGTCATTCTTGACAAGCCATTTGCTAATTGTTTTTCATAAAATTCCACATAGATCTTTGCTCTTTTAAAATGGCTGCTACACATTCTTATTCTTAATCAGATTCCATTAGCAAAATGCCCCTTTCCAGAATAGCCTTTATTTCCAGTACTTCCCAAAGGGAATGAAGCCAAGCTGCCCCCCAGTTAGAAAATGCAGCTATTTTAAGACTAGTAGGTAGACATTTTTTAAAAGGACAATTCTTAGAGGAAATCTATTAAGGATGTTGGCTTTCAGCCTCCACTGAAGGGGAAATATATTCAGGTATGAAAAATAATGGAAAATTATCATTAATCCTGAGCAGTTGAAGAAATCTGTATTGTACCAGATATACTCACAAAACAGAATTGGGAAAATGCGAAGGGTAGGTAGGAAAGCAAAAGCAAGGGGGCAGATTACGATTTTGTGGGTGCATCTACACAAACAGCCACCTGTGCAGTTGTTACTGTGCAGTCATTCAGTATTCGCTTAACCAAGTACTAAATGACTGCACAGTAACCTCATGGTTATTTTTAGATGCTACTGTATAGTAGCATCACTATCATGGTCTGTGCCTGGCGACATTACTGTAGCAATGAGCTACAGCACAGTAGCTCATTGCCACTGTGCCACAGCGTCAAGTGTAGACATGCCCTGGTGGAGGCTAGCAGCTATGGCAAATGACTTGCTATGTTTTGGGCAGCTGTGTGCTGTTCCAGGGTGCATCTTCTCTGTTACACTTCTTTGAAACCACTATAAAACACTTATTTTATCTGGGGAGCAGAATTACTTCTTTCTATGTGTTGATGTAGAACTTCATAATGTGAAAGGGTAATGAGCTTTGGAAATTCCTGAGTTCTAAACTACATAAGAAATATTTACGCTGCTACTGAAGAGTCCCCATGACAACTACACATAGCCTTGACCCCTCACAGCACTACGCCCAGAATCAAGCTTCTTTCTAGCCTGCCCTTTCCTGAAGCATGTTCAAAGCCCACAAGAAAAGCCATAAACACAAGAAAACAGCTGGCAGCAGTTCTGCAAAAGCCTGGACCTGACTTCAACCCTCGGCACTTCACTGTCTACATCTACTACCTTTAAGTTTGTCTAGGGTGTGGCCATGACAAAGTATGATAGATAGGAAAGAAGCAGCTCACATGGCTCGGTAGCTGAGGATATCCCTCACGGTCAATACTCAGTAGCAGAGTAGAAATACCCATACCTTTTTTCATTTCTTGCTTGCTAGGAACATACACTTTTAGGATTGTTTTTCCTTATGCTGTATTTTCTCTTTTATAACTAGGTGATTTTTTATTTAATAATTTCTTATTAAATGAAGACATTTGACATAAAACATAATCTTTGGTAACTGCTTGGAATTTACTCTTTCCCGAGATGTTCCTTCACCTGCTATTTAAAGTGAAGCACAAGTATAATTAAACACACTTTCTTAAAAATAAACCCAGCTAAGAAAGAGTAGCTATAATTCACCTAGTATGCAATAAGAAGTTTGGGGTGACCCCTCTTCTGTTGATATGTGTTTATTGCAATAAAAATTAGCCCCTAGCGCTCTATAAATCTTAGCTGATTTATCCTACCAATTCCCCACTGGATGGATAAGTACATCCAGCAATGGTACAGGCTGAAGCTGAGGCTGAGCGACTGAGTACAGGGGTTAGTGTCAGAGCCAGGCTTAGAATACAGAAATTCTTTCCTCCGAGTATTTAAGTGATGTTTATTTTTCTCTGTAGTGAGGTTTTAATTAACTGAAGCATTTTAAAATCCTTAGATCAGGAGTTCCCAAACTCTGGTACATGTACCCCTGGGGGTATGCAAGACATCTCTGGGGGGTACGTGGGGGAAATTGTGTAATGGCAGATTTAATTTTCATTAAAATTGACAATGAATGGGTTAAAATATAAAACGTGCTGGTAGGAATATGCAGGCAGCTGGCAAATCTGGAAGGGGATACACAATAAGAACATTTCTATGTAATCTATGAAATCTATAAGAAAAAGTTTGAGAACCTTTGCCTTAGATGAAAGAAGTATGAAGGGGTGGTAGTATTCTAGCCCTGGTTTCTCCACCCATGCTGAGTGATGGACAACCTCAAAAGCCAACCACAGTTTCATGTGCTACAATGCACATGAAACTGAGGACTTGTGTCAGTGACAGAGGGTATTATGTAGTAAGATGCTGCGGTGGCTTTATGGCCATTAGTACAAGAATACTAATAAGGTTGGTCTCCTCAAAACTGAAGATCTCAGTAAGCACAGAAGATACATAGCACAGGGAGTTATCTGGACTTGACTGCATCCTTTCTAGAATCCGGTAGAGATTATAGGTAAGGAAAATAGACTTCCTCCATGGAAGAGGGGACTCATCTTCAGCTGACAGAATGGTTATATTTTATGTACACATAGCAAAGTGTGCGGGCCGGCTCCCGGTCCCGTCCTCGCCGGGCGCGAGCCGGGCCTGTCTGTGTGCACGCAGGCTGTGGCCGGCAGCCCGGGCATGCAGGGCCGGAGAAAAGTCGCGGGGTGGAGTAGTACGCTCGAGCTAGAATCAGTCACGGAGGCGTAATGGTTGATTGAAAAGATTATTTACTTACACCGGAGATGGTCGCGGTGCAGGCTGGACAGTTTCCCAGGTACAGCTCCACTTCAATCCTCGTTGGAAGACTCTAAAACTCGGTTCCCAGGATCCTCGGAGTGGTTCAGACTCCGTGGTGTTGATAACTGGGTTCTAGGGTAAGGATTCGTCTGGGCTGCGATCGGTGACGGGGAGAGGCTAGAGGCCGTCGGTAAGTGGTGCCCCGGAGTTTGCTCCGGGGGTTCAACAATTGGAGTCTCTATCGCCTTCTTAAGAAAGACGCGATGGGTTCGAAAGAACCCTCAGCGCTTAGAGATCCATCTCTCTGTCTCTCCCTCCGTCTCTCTCTCCGTCTTTCTCTCCAACTTGGTCGGAAAACACCCAAGCCTTTTGTACGGCTAGCAAGCCAATAGCTAGCCGCCACGTGTGCCTAAATTAAGACCGGCCAATAATGTGGCTCAAATCTCAATACAACTGGCGGGAACTCCTTTGCAGCGTGCATCACTGTAATGCAAGAGTAATGCACAATGCAAAGAAGGCTACAGAACGGCAGGAAACACTTTTCTGCACGCGGGTTCTCTATAACAATGGAACACTCCGTCGTGCAAAAGAGCTACAATTCGGCGGGAACATAATTTAGCAGTGCCAAAGCACACACAATCAAAAAATCCACAACTTTGGGTTGTGACACAAAGAACCTCTGAATATTTGCAGGCAGATTAGCAGAGTAAGTAATTATATATTACATTAATAATCAGGGTGCCCTTAGTAAGGTGTTACATAGATGCTAATGTGACTGACACTCCATAAGCAAGGGTAGATTAGAGCAATAAGTAATGTTTGGAAATGAAGAATGGAACTTTCAAAAGTACCCAGGCACCTAACTGTGTGTCTACTCAAGTTGCCACTGAAGCACTGAGCACTTCAAACAATCCCAACAAAAATATACTACTAATATTACTGATATATATGATTTATTTTGTGAGCAGATTTCATGAACATTAAAGTCTCAGCAAGTTCAGTATCTTTGCAAGCTAGTGAATAGTGCTTTGACCATTCCTTTGACAGAGATTCAGTTCAGAGCATGGGAGGCTCCGCTTCAGCAAGACATTTTCTCCTTTTGATTCTCAAAGGTTGTGCCTACACAAGGCGTTTACTGAGCAGTTAACTAATTAGCTGTGCAATAGAAGTTTCGTATCTACATGTGTCGATTAGATTGCAATAAAGTAATTTACTCCACAGCAGGACAGTACTTCTAAATAAAAGTAAAAAACTCCACAGCAGCACACACGTAGATGCTGGAAGGGCTGTCTGGAGCATGAGGGTGCTTCATTGCGGGGGCTGCCCACCACCTAGCCTCACACTGAAGCACCCTCATGTCCCAGTCAGTCCCTTCACAACATGTTAAGCTCAGGAAAGCAGTCCTGGGCTGGCAGGCTGACCCCTCCATTCCAGCTCAATATGCTGCACTTCTGGGAGAATGTCCAGATGCACACCCAGCTTGATTAAACTTTGGTGCAATAAGCTCTGGAGTTTATACAAGTGTAGTAACATGCATGTTTAGATGTGTTCAAACAGTAGTTTTTACAGTCCTTACTATAAGTATTTGTGCAAGGAAAGAAAATGCTATGCTCCAGGTGAAACACTCTTCACTATTATTTATTAATATTTTAGTAGCACCAAGAAACCCTGGTCATGAATCAAAATCCCATTTGTTAAGTGTTGTACAAAGAACAAAAGGGTTGTCCCTGAAGCAAAAAGTGTACTGTCTAAGTAGTACCACTGTACCAATGTCACAGCTTGTGTCTACACATGCATTTACTCCAGCCTAGATTTGCTGTGCAGTAAAATACTGCAGAGTAAGGGTTTTTGGGCAGGTGTTATGCATGCGGAGATTAAGAAACAGATTTGCACCCAGTTCCCTGCAGCCCTGTAATGGGCCCCTGCTGCCACTTGGGGGAGGTCCAGTTTCCCCCTGGGTGCTAGCACAGGGGTTGGCCCAGACCACCAGGCCAGGAAACAGCTGTCCCCTGGCCCCGGGGGGCTGCCTGCTGCTGGGGTGGGGACAATGTTCCCTTGCCCTGGCAACAAGGAACTCCTGGCCCTGGCTTCCCCCATCAGGGGCACAGGGCTTGGAAAGAGCAGGTACTCTCCTGCTACCTGGAGGAAAGCCAAAGATTTTATTTGCTCATTTGTTGTTTTGCACAGGATTCGTGATTGTGTTATGATCTGCTGTTTGGACTGGCTGATGAAGTCCTAAGGGGATCAGGGACACCATCCCACTTACAAATGGTGCAGGGCAGCCTTCAGCCACAACCCAGGAAAATGGACCCCAAAGCGGCATTAAAATGGATGGAGGTGTTGCTTCAGCGGTAGCAATAAGCATTTCAGCAACAACAGCAGGTGTTTCAGCAGCTCCAGATTCAGAAGCAGCAGTTTCAGCAAAAATAGCAAGAGGAGCAGCCACTTTATATTTAAATTGCTGGAATGAGTGAAGGTGGGTGAAGCTGTCCTAACACAGACAGGTGGAACACTTACCAAAATGGGACCTGACAAAGCCAAAAGCATTTTAAGAGATTTTTGAGTAGATGCCTAGGATGTATCAGTGGCCCTGGGAGCAGTGGGATTTCTCTGTCTCATAGGCAGGCACCTTAACTGACTGGGAAAACTTAAGCAGCCTACTGACTTCTGGGGGCTTAGGCTGCACAAGTCTACCATTTCAGATTCAGTGGGGCTTATGGAGGAGTCATACAGATGCCAGTCCTCAATGAAGCCTTTTCACCTGGACTCCTGGCCCCAACCTGTGACATAGCGCCTAAAGACACGTGCACCTGGTGGCTGAAACCAGAATCCAACTTGCTTCACAACAGTTATAGAATTGGTGACAAACAGCTTGAACAGATGCCTTGAAGTGGGTCTGTAGACACCGAGTTCTGGACCTTAAGGAGGCAGTCTACTTTATTGAGGACTTTTTAGAGGCAGAATTAGAATGTGGGAAGCCTCCAGCTGGGCCAAAGGGACAGGCCCACCAAAGCCTGAATATAAAGGAAAGCTGGGTATGCTTGCGAGTATCTGGATAGAGGCTGCACAAACTGGCAGTCCTATTCTGCTCCCTGAAATGATAAGGGGGTGTGGGGTCAGCAGGTTTGGACCATGGAGTCAGGGGTAGAAGAGAATCACAACCGGGTGGTGGTATTAGACCCAGGTAAAAGGGAGCCCTCAGTCTACTTTTCATGCATCTAGCCTGGTGCTGGGACTGCCCCCTCATGAACTGTTTTTATGTTCAGTCTGGGGACTTGAAGGTCCTGATAGCCTCTCCATTCAGGGTTCTCTATGTACTAGCCATCATGGTAGAAGATGTCTGTGTCCTAGGACACCTTTCCTAGGCCAGATATGCATACATGGGCCTCCACCCAGCTCACAATTGCAGAATTCATGTACATAACCTCTATACACAGGATACACCTTCATAATGGGTAGAGTTGAGTAACTCCTGATTGGGGGTTGGACAGTTGAACTGGTTGCATCAGCAGCCAGCCACCTTTCTTACCTGAGAAGCCCACTGACCAAGTTGCTATACCTGGCTGCATGACAGAAAGGAAATCATAAGCCCTTGAAGAGAACTAGGAGAGATACTCCCTTTTGTCTTTGCATCCCAAACTATGCCACACCAGTAGTGCCAATGAATTAGGAAGGTAGCTTTAGTGGCAGAGAACCTGGGTACAAGGCAAGAAAAATGAGGTCAGAATCCAATGCAAGACAGGGGGAACCAAAGATTTACCAGAACCAGGCTCAATGGGCAGTTCACCTGTGGGTAAGGTAAGGACCATAGCAGAGTGGCCTGACTTCATGCAAAGGCAAAGAAAGAACCTAGTCTTTGAATCAACCTGTGGTTGGCTTTGCTGAACAGCAAGACCAGGGGTGGGCAATTATTTTGGCTGGAGGGCCGCTTACTAAGTTTAGGCAGGCTGTTGAGGGCCACATGGGTAGCCCTGTTCCTTGACAGGTGCCCCATCCCCTGGTGACCATCTTGTGACCGGAAGTCCCACCCCCTAAGCCCTGACCTTTGCCACCAGAAGTCCCTCCCCTTGTCCCTGGAAGTACTCCTTTCAGCAAGGGGTTTTCCCATTTCTGAACCAGAAAAATATCAAATTATATTCTAAAAATCAAACATCTACAACATTCATTAATTTGATTTTAAAAATATTTTGTCCTGATTTACATGCATTTGTGTAGTGTACATAGAGGTGATTGAACAATAGCTTAAAATGAAGTCTTACGCTGTGATGGCCAGAACCAAAGGGGTTAATGAGCAACTTATAGCAAAAAAAGATCTGCTTCTTGAAAGTATCTGGTAATGGCATATAATTAATATTGGCTAAGGCAAAGCTTGCAAAATTGTTTCCCACAGACGTATCCTGTCTGTCAGAACCATAACCATAATGTTAAAATTAACTGTCTGTACCAATCATAAGACTAACATGGGCCCCAAGAAGCAGAACTAGGAAACAAAACTGCAAACTTAGCTGATCTAATAATTTTTACTTAAAGGTCAGTAAATTTGACAAACCTGACCACAAGGTATAATTAACACATTTTTAAAAATTCCAAGTTGGTTGAACTTAGGCAGGGAAAAATGCTAATCTCAGACCCCAAAGTGATGTGGTGTGATTTGCTTATTGGGTAAACCCAAGTTTAGGCAGTAACCTATTATAATAATTTCTAACACCTTTTAACCCCATAGGGTAACAGCTGTACGGTAAGATAATGAGTGGCTCTAAAGCCAACAGATTAGCATAGGACAGGATATTAAGGAACATGCATGTCAGGTGACCAGTAGGAAGGACAGAACAGAATGGTCATTGCTGTTCCAACCCCGGACTACAGACTCCCAGTGTGAGCAAGGACCAGATCCTGACTGAGGGACCTTCCCCAGTGCTCCCTCTGACAGTGTGGATCGGAGACGCCTGACTTCGCTGGATCAACTTGACGTGTACCTGGCACTGAGGGACTATCGACAAGTTGCCAACCAAGTGGGAACTCTTTGTCAGTTTGTCTGTCTGTTTTTATTATCACTGTCAATTTTTAACTTTTATTGTTATATTGTCTGTTTATTAGCTTAACCTTTTTATTAACTGTTATACGTGTAAACCATATTTTGCTGCTTAAACACATAGCAGCAAAATAGCAGAAAAATAAGTAAAATGTATCTTTACTGTTATAAGTGAAACTTGTCTTTGCTTCACTCCCAACTCCGCCTCCTCGATCCCAAACCAAACAGCCCAGTGGCTGATACAGTTGCAGCACCCAGTCAGCCTGCAACTAAACTGATACACTCACAGTGCCCAGCTGGCCTGTGACATTACGCTTGTATATTGTGGGAGGGTGGCAGGCACGGGGGTGGATATAGGTTTGTGGGTGGCTGTGGGTATGTGGGGGATGATGTGGGTGTGTCTGTGGGGTATTGTCGGGGGGTGGATAGGTGTGGGGGGTGTGGAGTGAGGGAACATGTGGGTGGGTGTGGATACGTGGGGTATGGGTGGGTACAGGGTTTGTGGGGGGTGAGGGGATGTGGGGGTCTGCATGTATGTCAGTGCGAGGGGGGGGTGCATGTGTATGGTGGGATGTGCATGTGGGACTCACCCTATGAACACATACGTGCACATACACACACCCTGTCCCTCCCTCATAGCTCTGTCTCTCTCTCCCCCACCCTTCCTCCCTCCCTCATTGTATGGATGTACACGTGCACACACATGAACTCCCCACCCACCGCTCCTGGTCGCAAAGTACTGATGCAGGACCAGTGCTTCTGCAGTCTGGCAATGTAGCCAGGAGCTATGTGGTGCAAGAGTGGCAGGCAGCCAGGAGGGAAGCATTAAAAATGGCAGCAGGCAGGGGAGAGTGGCAATGAGTGGGCCTGTGGGAGTGCAGTGACAGCTGGGCAGAAGCGTGGGGCTCGCAGTGGTGTCCTGGAGCCAGGGTCAGTGGGGACTTAGAGCAGGGCAGCAGGAGCATGGGGCCAGGCCATCAGGGGCTCTATGGAGCCAGGCCGGGCTGCACCAGCAGGGTGAGGGGGAAGTCAGCCCAGCTCCATATAGCCCCTGCCAGCCCGGCCCCGCACTCCTGCCACCTGCTCTGGGCCCCACCAGTGTTGGCTCTGGGACACCAGCATGGGCCCCGCACTTCAGTCCAGCTGCCGCTGCACTCCCACATGCCCACTCGCTGCCACTCCTCCCTGCCTGCTGCTGCTTTCAACACTTCCCTGCCCACCCGCTGGTCACTCTGGTATGTGGTTCCTGGCTGCATGGCCATGACCGCAAAACTCATCAGGAGCAAGCCTAACCTGGCCCTGAGGACTGGGGGAATCACCTGCAGTCCTCCCCACCCCCACACTCTTATCTGAATTTCACTCTCATGCAGAGGTAGGTGGGAACAGTCCCATGGTCCCAGGCCAGAAGCCTCTGGCTTCCAGTTGCAAGGGTGGGCTGGGTGGGCCTTGCTGCTTGGTCCTGTCGCCAGCTTCCCCTGGGTCCTACTGCCCCTGGCTCCTATCATCTTTGACAAGCAGGTGGGGCAGATAAATATTAATTTTCTAAATGTTTTAGGGGACCCACAGACCAGATCATTTGGCCTGGTGAGCCACATCCATCCTGCAGGCCGTATTTTGCCTACCCCTGAACAACATCATAGATACTCAGCTGGTTGCCCAAGATCCCTGAGCAATACTGAGTTGCAAGATGATCTCCTGATGTGAGTTGCACAGGACCAAACAACTGGTTCCAAGTTGTTGATGGCTCCAAGGCTACATCAAGAATCTCAAGTAATCCAGGCCAGGATCAAGACCACTGATTACTACCCCATGGTCCTAGTCCATGTGGGTACTAATGATGCGGCCAGGGGAACCCCCGATCACCTGATGGCAGTCTACAGTACTCTGGGCGGCGTGCTGAAGGAGTTCGGTGCACAGGTGGTATTCTCTTCCATCCTACCAGTGAACGGACGTGGAAAACAGCATGAGAACTGCATCAGAGAGACCAACTGGCGGCTTCGGCAG
>NW_005842758.1:0-421 GCF_000455745.1 Alligator sinensis | reverse complement strand
TCGTCAGGGGGAGGGGAAGATGAGGGCGGGGGAAGCTGTGGACCACCAAACCATGTGGCACCCACAAGGCCAGCCCAGCCTGAAGAAGGAGAACTTTGGGAACCTTCAAGCCATGGGGTGGCCAGCACTACAGCACAGGTAAGTAACGATAAGGTAAGAAATAAGGGGCCCCTTGGGATTCGGAGCGGGAGGGCAGCAAAGGCACCAGTCGCAGGGCTCAAGTGCCTATATACTAATGCTAGGAGCATGGGGAACAATCAGGATGAACTAGCGCTCCTGCTTGCACTAAACACCTATGACTTAGTAGGGCTAACGGAAACCTGGTGGGATTCGTCCCACAACTGGGCGGTACATATTGAGGGCTACAGATTGTACAGAAAGGACGGGGGGAGGAAGGGGGAGGGGTTGAGCTCTATGTCAA
>NW_005842757.1:754033-762205 GCF_000455745.1 Alligator sinensis | reverse complement strand
CTCCCCCCCCCCCCTTTTATATCTGTTGTTCTTGTCAATGTACTGTATCTGGTGTGACCAGAATTGGTGAAGGGAATACACTTTGCATGCTGTGTGTGTGTGTGTACACACAAACACAAAACTTAAGGTGTTCTTAAACATAATGTTATATTTATATAATACTTGTGTATAAAAAGACATACAAACATGCTTAAAATCCTAGATTGGGTCCACATATCAATGTTTTACGTGTTCAGCCTTTAACACCTCCAAAAGTAAGGAACACTTCCCTTCTAGATGGGATGATGTCTGCATTGCAAAGTGTTGCCAGGTGGTTAGTCATTTTAGTCTAGTCAGGCAGACAGTAGGGCAGTGTGGCATCTTAGTATTTGAGTGGCATGAGCTTTAGTAGGCAACAACCTACTTCACCAGGTGCTGCATCTAATGAAGTGGGTTGTTGCTCTTGCCTCTCGGAGGTGTTATCTGAGGCGTACTGCACCTGCTTTTCCTTCTGCCTGACTGCATACTGGCAAGTGCCTTGCTAAGCCTGGTGTAACACAGGCACAAAGCAGATGCGTTGTCGGACTTCAGGATGGGGTGTCCCCTTCGTGTCAAGGTGCTTGGTGCGCTCGTGGTTCTGCTTCCTAGTCCAGTGAATGCCAAATTAAGCGAACAAATTCAGGACAGTGTCGCAGTGATGTGAGTTTGCATTGCTGCCACTGAAATGGTGGGTCTTTGAGCATTCCCTCCAGGTGGTCCCCCAAGACTGCATGTACTCCTGTGACTGGGGAGCTGTGTGCTAGGAAGACGTTCTTGGCTTCACAGAGCAGGGATTAGTCTGGCAGCACAGAGCAGTCTGTGAAGGAAGCGGTGGACTAAATGGTGAGCAAAGTGATACCAGTGCCATTCTGCTCCCGGGGAGGGGAGGGACAGAGTTGTGAGGAAAGAATGGGAACAGTAGTGATGCCAGGGGAGAGGTACATGTGTGACCCCCATGATTTGAGTCTGCTGCAAAGTGGCTGAATAGAGGGGGAGGTGGAGCCCAGGTGGCTTCACACCTAGAACCTGAGCAGGATTTACAAGCTCAGGCTGCAGTTCTTGGGAAGCAGGTTCAGGGTTTGGAGTGTGGCTGATGACGTACAGGCAGCGACCTGAGCCCCCAGCACATAGATCACTTGCTGCCTGAATAAAGCCTTGGGAGCCTGCTGGGTTTCCTTGTATTTTGTTCATTTACTGCTGTTCCTGAGCACTGACTTGTAGTGCATGAGATTACAGCCCAGGACTGCCAGCTAATATGTGTTCAATTTCTGTTAAATAGGCTAATATTTTTTGGAGGTTACGGCTACTTTCCTGAGGAGAAGCAACGGGGAACTTTTGAATTTGATGAAACTTCTTTTTGGGTGAGTACCTGCGCGCGCCCCCCTCCCCCAAAACAAAAAACTCCTCCCATTTAACATGCTGGAAACTTGTCTTCTGCTTGTGCACTTCACAAACAGAAGACAAAGGAGAAGTGTTCTCTCAAAATGTAATGTTCTTCTCAATATCAATTTTTCTAAGAATTCGGGTCATCCCAGAGGCTGGAACGACCATGTACACGTTCTGGACACTGAAACGTTCACTTGGAGCCAACCGATAACCACAGTAAGTGCTTTTAAAAAAGAAACCTGACATGAAATCACAGCTGTGCAGCAGAACTGGTTTTTGTCCTGCTATTTTCAGGGCCTCCACTAGCTTCAGAGAGAGGCAACTCCCATGCAAATGTCTGTCGGCTGCTAGGGCTGTATTCCCGAACACTTCTTGGTTGCGCTTCTATCCTAATTAAGATGGAGAGAGGCTGCCACTCGGAACTCTCCGTGGATACATCCAGGGCCTCCTAGCAGTGGCCGGCTTCAGTAGTAGCTTTGAGTGGCTGACTTTGCTCTGAAGTGCCACTTCTGCATTGGATTCCAGTCACTTGCCGGGCTCCCTCTGTTTTATTCCTTACCTCTCCACTTCCTGTAGTCCTTTGGCCCGAGGGTCCCATCGCACAGTTGAGCTCTAGCTCTGCTTGGTGCTTCTCTGGTGTTTTGCCTAAGGAGAGACAGGCAAAGGCTGTTTGCCACTAAGAAGTGTTTGAAATCCCTGGGAAATCGGTTCCTGCCCATGCCCCCTGTCCTCTTGCCCTACCCTACACCATGTGTGCATGCTACCAGTGTCCTAAGCGGTCAGAGGGCAGTTTTCTCGAGCCTGTCAGTGCTGCTTGCGCAGGAGGCTGCTTGCACTTCTTTGCTAAGCTCTCTGGTGCTGGCTGCCTCAGTTGTAGGGTCCTGAACTGGAGGGATCTTGGGCCTCAGCCAGTCTGCCGATTCCTGCGTTCCATTTTGATGAGTTGGAGGGATTGCTGTGCAGTGACTTAAAGCACTCGTTCACAGCCAAGGCAGGCTGAATGCTCTGTTGCTTCTGCACTGTTACAAGTGTCGGCCGTTCCTGTTGCACTTCCTGGAACGTGCAGTGTTGCTATGGCCTACTGCAAGGAATGGGCACTGGTCTTATGGTTGGCATGAAACTGGATGTCAGGGGATCTGGATTCTGCTTCCAGCTCGACCAAACACTGGGGCTGCGCAAGTTCTCTTTGTTTTCTCTACCTCACTTTTCCTGTCTGTGAAACTGAGATTGTTGCTCTCTCACACAGAGATTCTGCCAGGCTCTGAGTCTGTAAGGGGCTTTGTCCTTGTGAAGAAAAGCACTGTATAGGTGCTTTGAAGCACCGTCGGTAGGACGAGCCTGGAAAGTTCTCCTTACATATGCAAAGGGTTTTTTAATTTAATTACAGTTTTTTAGCACATCAGTGGAATTCAGCTTTCATTGCAATGTAGCAGATATATCCCAGCTCCTCTCCTCCAGGAAGTGGGACGCTTGCTGTCTGTTTGGGCTCCCTTGTTATATCTCCTCGCTTCGGTTTTTTCCACTGTTTTGCTTCCCCTCCCACGCAGGCATTGTGATCTTGGAAGGGCAGTCAGCAAAGTGGAATTCGTACAAGCTGACGGCTCGGGAGAGTTTGGGAATTTCACTTTACTCTGATCCTCTTTATTGTTCTTCACTATGATTCAGCAGCAAAGAAGATGTCTGTGAGCTGTGATTTCACACAGTGGACATTTTAAAGCAGTCATTCAGTTGAGGAGCAAACAAATACCAAGGAAGTGAAACCTGGTTTGAAATGGGAAGGCTTCTTATTTTGATTGCGCTTAAAACACTTTACCTCTGTCTCAAAAAATCCCGGAAATAAATGCAAGATAAATTAGTTGATGATTCATCACTTCACTCTTTCAAGTAGGTCTGAGAGTTCCCAGTAAACATCCCTGACGGTCTGCATCTTGCTTCGATGCAGGACTCAATAGTAGGGTTACTATATTTCCAGTTTCAGAAAAGAGGACACCTGTCAAGGGAGGGACGGGGGTGGTATGATTGTTGGGGGCAGTGATATGCACGTGCCCTGCTCCTGACCCTCGCTGCCAGCCCACAGTACCTCATCCCCCAGACCGTGCTGGTACCCCTCGCTCCGACCTACAGCTCCTGGCCCTGCCAGTGCCCCACGCTCCTGACCTGCTGCTCCTGAAGAACCCTCCCATCCCCCTCCCCCACTGGAGGGGTAGGCACCTCCCCCGACTACCCGCCCTGCTGCAGCCCCAGTGCTGGCAGGTGCGTGTGTGCACGCACCTCCTCCCCCAGCCCTGGCCCTCCACCCCCTGCCCCCTACAGACTTACCTGCCTGCAGCTGCTGGGGCCACACACAGATGCATGTGATGCCCCTGCTTCCAATCGCCCTGCCCCACTCTCCCCAGCCCCAAGCAGCTCCTTGCTGGGGCAAGCCAGGAAGTGCCAGGAAAAACTTTGAAGTTGAGTGGGGACAGAGAAAAATCCCAGATGTTTGATATTTAAAAAAAAACACCGGGACGAAGATGGGAGGATCCAAAAACAGAGAACCTGGGCGTATGGTAACCCTACTCAATAGTCTTAAGGCTTTAAGGAAAAAGCAACCCTTCTTTTTCCTTATTAATCTCTTTTCCAGCTTCATGTACCCACACCCACCATTGCAGACCAGGGCTAACCTACCGTTTCTGTGCCCACGGGCTGGTTGTTGGCCTGTGGGAAATGGCATTCAGTTACATTTCAGATGTAAATGACATTTCCCTTCTAAAGGGATCAGAGGTCTCTGACGAGGTGTCATGCCTCAGAGCTGTGCTGCCGCTTGGGGAATGCTGCCAACCAAGTCTTCCTTTTCATTTTGCCGTCTCCTGTTACAGGGTAAAACACCTTCGCCTCGGGCAGCCCATGCCTGTGCTACTGTTGGGAACAGAGGTTACGTATTTGGAGGCAGATACCGAGTAAGTGTGAGGACAATCTTACAGCTTTTGCTTCTGAATCCCTAAATTGAGTGCTTCAATTGATTCTTCTTTTTTGTTTTAGGACTCTAGAATGAATGACCTTTATTACCTTAACTTGGACACCTGGGAATGGAATGAAACGTAGGTATCAAAACTTTCCAACTGGCTCTTTAAGCTAACATGTAACTGAATAAGCACCCGTGCTTTTTTACTGGAAAAGTGACTCTAATAGAAATTCAGAGCATTTACGATCCTTTATGCTTTGCTTCCAGAGACAGACCCGAACTTGGCTATGCTCCGTTACGTTTTTCTTTACTTATTAGTCTCTCTTTTAAATTATCTGAATAAACAAAATACTTTCTTGCTGCCAGCTGCTCACCAGTTGCCATTAGGAGACTATCCTCATTGATTTAGTTTGATATCTTCAAGGATTCCTTCCAGAAAGTCTGACCTGACATTTAAAAACTGAGCTGTGCACCCTAAACAAGAACTTTGAAGCTGTTGCTAGTAGTTGATCACAGTACTTCACAGCACTAAAGCACGCGGATGATTAAATACCTGAAAAATTAAAAAAAAAAAAGGGAGGAGGGGCTGTTTTTCATTGTAGCTAGCCTTTAATGTGCAGTGCTTTTGTTTGAATGCAGCATTACACAAGGTATTTGCCCAGTAGGCCGATCCTGGCATTCTTTAACGCCAATCTCATCAGATCACCTCTTTCTCTTCGGAGGATTTACCACCGATAAGCAGCCACTGAGTAAGTAGCTCCAGGAAACTACTTTTTTTTTGTCTCAGTCTGAGCAGTTGCATGTATAAACTCTGGTTCAACTGCAGACTCTCTGCCAGCAGTGTAATACCTGGCCATTACCTGGTGCCTTCCACCTCAAGAATTAGCAGAAGTCCAGTTATGGGAGAAACGGAGGCACAGGCAAGTGAATTGCCCAAAGTTATCCAGCAGACAGTGGCAGAAGCAGGACTCAGACTCTGCTGTCCTGAGTCCCAGCTGTTGACTACACAGCATGTTCTTAAGGGCCATTGTTGCTGCAGTGTTGTTAGCCCCCGAGAGGCCACGTTGCGCTGCTTCCGGCTTGGGAAGCTGCCTGCCTGGAGCAGCGCTGGGTTCTGAGGCATCGTTCTGGAGCTCAGCATCTTCGCCAGGGAGGCAAAGCCTGTGAGCTCTTCACCCACCACCATCAAGCTCAGCAGGTCCCTCCTCGGGCCTGTGAATTAAGCTCTCAAATCAAGTTACACATTGTGCTCAGTTTTTAGTTGGGCTTTTCTCTTAGGTGATGAAGAGCTGGTAAATGTCCCAGCCAATTTTAAAATCCTTCCGAAGCAGGTAATGCAGGCTGAGACATGAGACCTTCCCTTACTAGAACCAGTTTGCTGACAGTATGGAATAACACTCTCAATGTTACTGTAGGCTTTGTTGGGCAGGCTGTAAGGGGTAAACCGCCCCAGGGGTGGTATGCGAGCCTGTTTGGGAGTGGACTGAATCTGCACAGTGGAAGCAGCTCCTGGGAGGAATTGGGGAGGTCTGGAATAGCTGAGAACGGGGGAGGCTCAGAGCAGTGACTGGCTGTACTTGCTGGCTAGCTCAGCTCTAGGCAGGGTAAGAGAAATAAGATAAACTGTATTTATGGAGTAAAAACAGTTTAGGCACCACACCTCATCTGCTTGGTACCTAGCTGGTTAGTAAACACACAGTTCAGCTGGATGTGAGAGGACCGGTGATTGGACTAAAAGCGCATCCATATGCGTATTAGGCCTGCCGGTTGGCCATTCCTTCTGCTGGCCAGCCTGGCTAACGGTGCTAAAGCTGGCTGGATTATGCTTGTTGCATCTCCTTGCAGTGGGAGCTGACCACCCTGCGGAGCAACATCAGTTACTGGTTGTAAGAGCAGGTGCTGTTTAGAGGGTAACGATCATAGTAAAAATTACCGTCAACAAGGGTGTGCAAGTTCCCCCTGCGCCCTGGTAAACGTCAGCCATTACCAAGGACGAGCTTTCACGCAGCCGGCAGGGAGTCTGCAGTTTGTCAGGTTGGATGCTGACGACATGCCCAAATCTATGCTCGGTTTGGCAGCGGTGACACCTTTGGTGTTGTGTCTTTTTGTTCTCAGGTGACGCTTGGATTTATTGTATCAGCAAGAATGAGTGGATACAGTTTGAGCATAACTATTCGGAAAAACCAAGGTAAGGGGTTGTGTGTGGGGGCTTGTCGTTGTCTTGAGTTGCGCAGACCAGCGAGGCAGCCTGGCATTAGTACAGAGCGAGCCCCGAGTCCCACGTGTATCCCAACACCCCCGTGTTCAGACATGATGCATCAGATGAGCAGCAGCTTTCCGAAGGAAGCGAGTCGCTGCTGCCAGAGGCAGACCTGAATGTCTGTTGAGAGGATTCTGGTGATTCATGAGCAGTCAGTACCGCTCGCTTAGATGCCTGTATTTCCACAGGCTGCCAGTAAGAATTTATGCAGGCAAAACTGCCCCTAAGTTTGGAAATAGAAAAACAAGGCAAGGGAAGCTTCTTACCCTCATCCCTAAGCTACGCCCTAGGCCTCCTTAGAGTCCCACTGGTGTTTTTGTCAGAGATCGGCCACCCTGCTGGTTCTGCCAGCCCTGGGTGCTGAGGACCCTGGACTGTCGCTGGCCATGGGATCACCCAAATGACTCCAGCTCTAACCTGGCCAGTCTCTAAAAAGCCTCAGAGCCAGCCCCCCCTCATCAGCATGATCTGTACCAGGCACTAACGCCTTGCTGAAATGTTTTGGAAGGGACCACAGTTCTGAGCGCTACCGGGCTTAAGCCAACCACTCTTGGATACTGGGATAGACAAAGTGGCGCGCGTCACAGGAAGCGGGCTGAGGCACCCAGAGCACTTTTACATGTGCTCTGGGGATGGTGGGGGGAGAGGGGCGGCGCTTTAATTGGAGCGACCCTGAGAGCCACTCTCATTGAAACACTGCCACGTCTTGTGTGTCAGCATCTCCACACTTAAAAATGGTGGCGGGGGTGCTTGAATGACAGCTCGTTTGACAAGCTTTAGATAAAGTGCCCCCAGCACCATTTTCAAGCATGCGGGAATGCTGATACATGAGCTGCAGGAGGCTGGCAGAGCGCGGCAATTGCCACACTCCAGCGGACTCTGTGCTCGGGCGTAGGTGTCCCTAACGCCGGCCTAGGTGTTGGACACCAAATCTGCCTGGATTGTGTGCGCTGCGGGATACCGCGCTCAGGATAGGCAGTGGGAAAAGAACTTTGTCGCTGGCGATCGGATTGGCAAATGTTGCCCTGGTGTGCCGAGCTAACCCACCTTGTGTTGCGGCACTTTGAACTATTGGTCTTCCTGTGGGGTTCGGAAACTTGGATTAAGTACTTAAAGTTGTGGCAGCAAACCTCGTGTAGTGTAACGAGTTACAGACTAGCTGTTAAACAGATCAGCATCCAAGCGCAGCTTCTCGAGCCCACCAAGACAGCACTGCCTGACTGCGTGCGGTGTTTTTGAGCTGCTCGGCCCTGCTTCGCTTTCTCGCCCAAGTAACTTAGAGAGCGCACACGCTCGGTTAGAGGAGGGCTGTCCTGCCCGGTGCAGTGCTAAGTATTCATGAAGTGAGCCTGAGTCGAACCTCATGTTTGCATTTTACGTTTTAGCATTCTTCTGTAATGGCTGATGTTGCCTTTTGCCTCTCCCCTGTCATTTGCAGGCTGTGGCACACGGCTTGTGCCAGCGAGGAAGGGGAGGTGATCGTGTTCGGTGGCTGTGCCAACAACTTGCTTGCCCACTCCAAAGCGGTAAGTCTGGCTGTTTGCCTGTCAGAATCCGGCCTGCG
>NW_005842757.1:749539-754023 GCF_000455745.1 Alligator sinensis | reverse complement strand
CAGGAACACCCCCTCCCTCCCTGGTGCAGTGCGTACCCGGTCTGGGATGTGAAACACCTTTTCCTACTGCCAGTGAGACCAGTGAAGCTTCAGAAGGAAAAAAACCTGTTCAGCTGCTGCTGATTTAAGGAATGAGCTGTCTTTGGGCTCCCCTTCTACGTTGCATTAGACAAGCTGCTTGCTTTCATCTCTCTTCACCCGTCTGTACTGGTGGGTTGACTTCTGCTCCACCAGCCCATGGTGCAGTGCTCACTGCCTGCCTTTTTAAACTTTCACACAAGCATCTGTCCTGCCTTCTACCTCATGGGTTTCTTTCAGATCTTCCTCAAAACCCTCCTGTGTGTGGCTCACCAGACTGCTGGCACTTAAGTGCCTGGTGTGCTGCGAGCTCTCTGGGCCGGGCCCGCGGAGGCTGTTCTGTGCTATACATCCTGTAGCACACTGAGCTTAGCTCATGTCTCGGGCTCCCAAACGTTACAATATAAATGTACTTAACCAGAAACCTGTCTCTCTTTCCAGGCTCACAGCAACGAGATTCTTGTGTTTTCTCTGCAACCAAAATCTCTTGTGAGGTAAAACAAAAAAATGGGAACTCCTGCCTTGACTTCAGTATTACTGTCTACTCCCTCCCTCCCTGCACTCAGGACTTGGTGCCTGGGTGGGCATAAGGGCTTTGGGGAACTTTTATTGGCTTGTTTACCAAGGAAGGCCATTAATCGCCGGTGTAACAATGCCAATATTATGGCTACTGACACTTAAGAGCTAATAGTTTCAAAGGAACAAACAGCTAAGTAGCTCTCATGTAGAAGTTTCTGACCTGTTGCTATTTATGGTATTGGAAGAGGTCAGCTCCTATTAAGAGACTCTCCTTTCTTTTTTTCCAGGCTGTGCCTAGAAGCAGTTATCTGCTTTAAAGAGATGTTAGCCAGCTCCTGGAACTGCCTCCCAAAACACTTGCTTCATAGTGTCAACCAGCGGTTTGGCAGTAACAATACGTCTGGCTCCTAAGGCTCCCGCTTTCAATCACACCGAACAAGAAGTGCATGGATGAGCGTTTCTAAAAGATGTATTAATTTTACCAACTAAGTGTGGCAGGCGTGAAACTTGTATAGATTACAAATCGGCATTGTTGTAGGTAGTAGCTTCTCGGCTTTAAGGTGCATGTGAATGGCCTAGAGAGAACCTATTTTTGTGTAAAGATGTTTGCAATAAATGTATTTAATGCAAGTGGAGATGTATCCAGTGCTTAACCAGTAGCGGGTCTGCTCAACTTACTTTACTGCCACCCTTTCATTAAGTGATTGTGAGAAACCTGTTTCAGAGGGGGTCAACTCTCCATTGCCAAGAGGTGGAGTAGGTAAGACGATAGTTTGAGGATCGATGGTACTCACTAAACGGGGCGACACATAGAATTAAGCTAGTAGTGATCCGTAAGTACAGTAATCTGAGGATAGATTCCCTGAACGGCCCGTGCTAGTATTTAAATGTTAGAAAACAAAAACAATCTGTAAGTGTACAGTGATAGAAAACCTTGAGTTTCTTTGTTGTGGGAATAGCTTCTCCACTAGGAAACTCCTGTCGTTTAAACCTCCTGTTGTTGTGTGACTGCTTCTCCTGTGTTTTGCTTCTAACTTGTTTTCTAGCGGTTTAGAGCCTCTGTGGTGAAGTGTGGCTCTCGCCTCCTTTGCCTTTTGCCTCTCAGGAGCTTCACTTATTAAGCCTCCACTGTTAGTCAGCAGCGGAGGCTCCTGAGGTACTTGGCACCCCTGGCTGAGGATGGTCAGCTCTGGCTGGAGGTAGCTTTGACTAACATCCTTGCTTCTGAGCCCCACGAGTCTGGTGGAACCAGCTCAAATGTGCCCGCTCTGCTCCGCTTAACTGGAAAACTTTACTTGGTGTGGGCTGCTGTCTAATCCATGCCAAGAACTGTCTGCATCTGCCTTACTCATGCTCAGTGTCTCCATGGGCTCCAGCTCAGCCACTGACGGGAGATCGTAGTTAAATCCTTGAAACCAATACAAATAAAGGGCTTTAAAAACGAGAGCACATCACTTTCAGCACTCTACTTCCTGTGTCAGTTCTTTTCATTGTAGTAGAATTGCAGGACAGGTTTGATTTGGATCGACACAGCACAACTGCTTTCAAACAACCCCAGTGGCTACAGTTCAGAAATCACACAGGAGTGCTAAGCAGAGTAAAATGCCTCAGGGCCACGGCTGTGTTTATACCATCCAGCATCCAGTCCTACCCAGGTGGGTGGGGACCCCCAGTCTGTACCACTTGCCTGGAGCAAGCTGCTTAGAAACCAGACTGAAATAGCTGTTTTGTTACCACAGGCCACAGCACATTATTTCTAATAAACTGGGAAATAGTGACCCTCTACGTGCAGAAGGGGACACACTGAACAGTCTGCCATGCCTCTGCCCAAAAGCGTGGAGACAAACTATCCTGCCAGCTGTACTGAAGTCCTGCAAGGACAGAACAAGGAACCACATGAAACCAGTCTCCTCTGTGAGCAGAGGCCAATACTAATTTACTTGTACACTTGAACCCCATGTACCAAGTCCTTATAAATATGTCTAGGCGCAAGTCAGATTTTGCCTTAGTCCATCTCTGCCTGTCGACCAGGTTAGTCAAGCCGATTTATATTCTTTTAAACAGTTAACTTAGTCTATCAGGAGGCTGGAAGAAGCCCAGATAGCAGGTGTGTCGTTGTCGTCTTCTGCAGGCAGCTCCAGGAACTTGCTTACTGTTGATTACACAGATATCAGCAATCATTTTTTCTTCTTACTCAGGAGATTAGGTGCAGATACTTTCACTTTACCAGGAATATTTCTCGATAAGTCAGTGTCCTATAAAACAAAGTGAGAATTAAGATCACATACAGTGTAAAAAGTTCTGCTCACCAGCTTCCTCTTCCCTTTTGGAATAGTTGCTGCAAATGAGGTTACACAACTATCAGCAATCGCAGTGGCACTTTGCAGCGAGGGTGAGGCTGTGCCAGACAGCTCACAGCGTACAACTCTAAAGCCTCCCAACTCATTCGAGTGGGGTGGCCAACCTGCAGTGCCCCCGGGACACGGGGGAGGGAACAGGCAGTACCAGCAGCAGACCGGCCAGGGGAAGAAGAGCATCCGAGTGACACTTGGGGAGGGTGTGCTACGACTGCCAAAGAAGTCGGTCCCCTCTGCGTTAAGAGGATCACGAACCTACGAAAGGTCTGCAGCTCCCACTGATGAAAGCAATGGATCGCCAGAACATCCTGGCAGACTCGGTAGTTCTCATTAATGCACTTAAAGTACTCGGTGATGAGACACCATCAAAGAGTTCTATTTAGTGGGATATTATCAGGATCAATTTTAGGCCTGATGCTCTTCAAAACTGACCTTGAGATATCACTGCTTAAAATCTGCAGATGAGAAATGAGGACTGCAGCAATCCTGCAGAGCAGGGCCCGTGCAAAAAAAATGCAAGAACTGCCGAGCCTTTTGGATAGGACAGGATATAAGTCTAATAGATCACACATCAAGGAACAAAGACAGCAAGCCATACCTACAGAACATCCTGGGAAAGCAGCAGCTCCCAGAAGGGTTTAAGGGGCACATGATGAACTCCTGGCATGCCTGACAGGACGATGCGACCCTTAGATATGTAACAGGAGTACTGGTTCGGAGATCATTTTCTGTCACTCTAAGGTGCCACAGTACTGCACACATTTTAAAATGGAGTCTGCGCAAAGGAAAGCCACAAAAAAGGACTAAGGCTGGTGAACCAGGCAATGTTGGGCCCCTGCAAGACACAAATGGTAATCTTGTGGCCACGCCAGACAAGAAAGCTGATATTTTTAAGTTTCTTTGCCTCCATTTTCTTGAACAGGAACCGGGACATCCCACCTGCCAGAGGTATGGACAATCTCGGGGATAGCTCTATCAGGCCTTCAGTCAGCGCAGATGTAGTTAGGGATCTTCTGGAGGGGCTGGACATTTTTAAATCTGCAGGTCCAGATGCCCTCCACCCAAGGGTGTTGAGGGAGCTGGCAGGGGTCACCGCGGAGCCCTCGGCCCGGCTGTATGAGCATTCGTGGTCATCTGGCCAGGTGCCGGGGGATTGGAAACTGGCTAATGTGGTCCCGATTTTCAAGAAGGGGAGGAAGGAGGACCCAAGTAACTATAGGCCTGTAAGCCTCACCTCGGTGCTCGGGAAACTCTTGGAGAGAATCATCGAGCACATCTGCGGGGGGCCGGCAGGAGAGATCATGCTCAGGGGCAATCAGCATGGGTTCATCAAAGGCAGGTTCTGCCTGACCAACCTGATTGCCTTTTATGACCAAGTAACTAAATCCTTGGATGACGGTGTCGCCGTGGACGTAGTCTTTCTAGACTTTAAGAAGGCCTTTGACACTGTCTCTCACCCCATCCTCATCAATAAATTAAGCGACTGTGGCATTGATGCCTGCACAGTTGGATGGGTAAAAAATTGGCTGA
>NW_005842757.1:732588-749201 GCF_000455745.1 Alligator sinensis | reverse complement strand
GTGCATCTCAAGCCAGTCCAGAGAGGTGATCCTCCCGCTCTATGCGACTTTGGTCAGGCCACAGTTGGAGTACTGCGTCCAGTACCGGGTGCCGCACTTCAAAAGGGATGTGGCCACCCTGGAGAGGGTTCAGAGGAGGCCACTTGCTTGGCGAGAGGGCAGCAGGACAGGACAGGGCCTACGAGGAGAGACTGAGGGACCTGAACCTGTTCAGCCTCAGCAAGAGGAGGCTGAGGGGGGACTTGGTGGCTGCCTACAAGCTCATCAGGGGAAATCAACAGCAAATAGGCAGAGCCCTTTTCTCCCCAGCACCACCTGGGGTGACGAGGAACAAATGTAATAAGCTGATGCAGAACAGGTTTAGGTCAGAGACCAGAAGGCAATATTTTACAGTTCGGGTGGCCAAAATCTGGAACCAACTTCCCAGGGAAGTGGTCCTCGCCCCTACCTTGGGCAAATTCAAGAGGAGGTTGGACGATCACCTGTCTGGGGTCTTGTGAACCCAGCATTCATTCCTGCCTGTGGCAGGGGGTCAGGCTAGATGATCTGTTCAGGTCCCTCCTGACCCTAGCTACTATGAAACTATGAGACCCAATCTGTCTAAACTTAGAACCTGTAAGTGATTTCATTACATGCAAGTACCTTCACAAGGAAGAAACAGAAAGTAGTAAAAGGCTCTTTAAACTAGCAGTGAAAATGCAACAGGAACTAATAGCTGAAGTCTAAACACATTTCTAATCAAGTGAGCAGTTGTTCAGGTCCATGCTGGGTACCCAGGTGAAATTAAAGTCCTGTGACATGCAGGTCAAACTAGATTGACAATCCACAACCCAGGGCTGCTGACAACATGGTGATCACAAACCCTAAAACTGCAGGAAATTAAAAAAGGTTGACATGGGGAGCAAGTTATGATGTCTGCAGCACTGGGCTCACTTGTGTCACCCATGGGTCAGCAAAGGTTGGTCTTTAAAATCTATATATTTTTGCGCCTTCTGAGGAATGCAAAAATAAAACAGAAAACACTGTTTCTTCTGAAAAGTGTCTCCGGTCAGAACCGGCGCTCCTCTTCATTCTAGCTGCAATGCCCTCTGTACAAGCCAGAGAGTTATTTACCTTTACACTGCGAAATAAATCTTTCTCTCTTGCAGTCGCTTCTTTGGAATGCATGAAGTTATGCAAGGCAGTCTTAGCAGCTGGAAAGAGTATAGGAAAAAAAAAAAAGATTTAAGATGGTATCTGGAAATACTTTCCGAAACAAATAGGTTAAAAAAGATCATAGTGCTCTACACAGAAAGTACCTTTTCCTTTCTTCTGGGTGCCTGGTGTAAGCTTCACTTTATACCTTTCAAACGGGGGGGAAAAAAAAAAAAAGTTATATAATTAGCTCAAAATGCTTCAAAAAATTGCCAAAGATTTTTTCCAGACAGATTGCTGCAACTCACTTATAGTTGGTCATGGTGGTGTACGGCGCGCATATTGGTATGGCGAAGAGGAGTACGTCGTCAGGGTAAGGCTGGCCTGTTAAAGAATCCAGCAAAGTCTCTCCTTCCTGGAAGAGCAAACACAGAGTCCCTGCTGTAAAACCACAACACCCTCCAAGCCAAAGCAACGTTTAAAGCAATAACAATATCTTTGGTGCTGGAGATAACTGATGGTTGTCCCTGGACGCCAAGTGACATGATACACTGTCAATGAGAAAACTGAGATGCACTGTTAGCTCTGCCACTTACTTCACTGAAATGTATTCAGCATAGAACAGGCTTTTGGACAGACAGCCCTGACTTTTCAACAAGGTATCTGAAGGCACAAGGTAAAATACATTTCAGTTTCAGGCGTGGTGTCTGGGACTTCCTGAGTGGGGTTTATATTTCTGCTTGGTCAGTGAAGACCTCCTTATTCAGAAAGACAGCACAGCTGCCACTCCAATTACATTCACTGTGTCCAGGAACAGCACACACCAACCACAGAGGCTTCCTCAGCCTGACCTGAATTTAAGTTGGTCTAATAAAAGATATCAGATTCACCCAAAGAACCTTGTCTCCCTCTGGTAAGTGCTTTCTACCTTTCTTTTTTTTAAATCAAGTACTGATTACTTCTGTGAACCATCTCTACAGAAATTTTCTGAGCAAAAGTGTTCTCTGGTTCTTGGGTTTAGTGTTTTTTTTAACATGTCTGGAAGTGAACTGCAACTTTTAAACTAAAGACCAATTTTCATCATAGGCAGGCTTTACTTGAGCTGTCAGCCTACAAGGGATGTGGGATCACCTGCTGTCTGGAGGCCCCTGGAGTTTTCCAGGTGAAAGCAAAAGGCAAACTTCTCCATCTGAAAAGGAATGCCTTTATCCAGACTGACCATTCATATGCTACGCGTACATAGTAACCCCAAGCGTTACTCTGTCATAGGAGCAGTTGGTTAGAGTGTGGTGCTAATAACACCAAGGTGACAGGTTTGATCCCTGGGTGAGCTAGATGATCTCTTGAGGTCCCTTCCAGCCTTACTTCTCTGTAATAAAGGCGAGGGCTGAATTCTTGGGGTCTACACCAAGGTCACAGGCAACAGACTTCCAACTGATTAGTGCTGCTTCTGGCAGGCCGAGTGTATAACCTCTGTGACACAATCTCCTCAAACTCAGGGCAGGCGGGCTGGACCTGATCTCATAAGGTCCCTTCCAGCCCCTAACTTCTATGAAAAAACACAACAAAAAACTTGGAAACTAAGTGCTTCGGTGATCCTCCTGTAACAAGGTGAGTGGTTCAGACGACCTCAGAAGCCAGGCCGACATTACTGATGAGCAGGGAGGCTCTCAGCTGTCTCTAAACACTTGTATCTTGGTATTTTAGTAGAGGCTAGAAGATAAACGTTTACCTCATTTCCCTGCTGATCTTGATCTTGTTCATCCTGTGTGAGGGATGTAAATAAATGAAACATTAGGACTTGCAGAACATGAAACTACTTCTTCCAGAAGCTCACGTTCACAGCACACACAAACAGGCTCCTCAACGCAACAGAACCAGAGCTCACATTAAGGGAGAAGCCAAGCACGTTTGTACCGCTGTATTCCTTAGAGCTTTTTCTTCCTCCTCCCAAACGTCCTCGGTATGCGCAAGGCTGGGAGAGAGACTGGGCTGGAATTACTGAGCTGCATCATCTACCTACTCAATTATATTTCAGCTACATAATTTACAGAATGCAACACAAAGGGATCCCCAATAAAACTCAGCCGACCAGTGCATCTCTCAATGTCAGCTCCTGATGGCTGTGTTCCAGAGAGGGACAAAATATGGTGCCACACTGACATGTTACATGGACCCCGTAACATTATAATTGCGGCAAACCTATGGCTTAGCAGAGCCTGAGCAGCCAGGTGCCAGGAAAGCAGGGGCAGAGCGAGTGCGCAGCGTTTACCTTCTCATCCTGCTGCTCTTCAGGGGCTACATCCTGCGAGTCGTGCAACACCACTCCGCCTGGGGGCGTTTCTTTCACGCCTTCATTTGCCCGCTGTCCACTCTTTGGTTTCTGAGGTGGTCGCTTCACTGGCTCTTCTTTTGTTTTTCCTTTCTTCCCCTTCTTCAATTTATCATCTTTGTTTGACCCTGCAGACTACATTTCACACGCACAAATGACTGAGAAACCTACACCAAACACAGAGCAATCGGTAAGAAGGGGGCAGGCAGTTACGAGATGCTTACACCCAAGAGCTTCATTATAAGTTCACGATCTTCTTCATCCTGATCCTTGTACTTCTCTTTCATTTTTTTCATTTTACTCTGAAGGAGAAATAAAAGTAGCGGGCTATCAGTAAAGCACAAAGATTTCTGGAAACAATAACCCAGAGAAATTTACAGATCAAACTACTGATCTGTCCTTCACTCACACATGGCATTTGGTCTCCCTGGATTCCTCTAAGAGTTAACACTACATCGGTCCAACAGAATCTCAATTTTTGTCAGGGAAATATGCAATCACTCAGCAACTGGTTTTTACCAACTGCAGGTTAGACAAAGATTTGTCTGGATGAGTGTTCCTGCCACGAACGGGTTGGACTAGATGTGACCTCCCAAGGGTCCTCTCCTATGACTCTATGACACGTGGTTAGTACAAGGTGTTTAGATACCGCAACATCTCTGACTGTACAAAAAAGAATACTGCGTAAGTGTGACAAAATGAACCCTTCACGGCAAGGCCTCTCTTCACTGGGGTGAAACAGTCATTTCTGCAGCTTCTCGTTGTCTACCTTCTGTCCTCGTTTCACGGGCTGAGGGGCCGACATGCTCTTACTGGCAGCAGAAGGTGGTGTTAGCAGCGAGTTACTCTCTTTTTCCCTTTCTTCTAATGCCTCCAAGTTTTCTGTGTCATTTTGCTGCTTCCTTTTCTTCATTTCTCTACATGAAACGAGAGCAAATCATTTAAGACATCCCCTCCAAAATAACTCACCTTTAATTAATTCAATAGTAAAAACATAGACAACCATTACAAGTTGGTTCCCAGAAGATGCACACTGTGGTCACTTCTGGACTTGTCTCTGTGTGCGGCTAAGGTGGGACTTCCCCAAACTCAAGGCTCTAATCTGTTAGTGTCCTGTCCCTCTCACCTCCCCCTCGGGAATCATGCTTCCTTGCTGTTCCAACCAATATGTGACAATCAGGACCCATTCCTACCAAACAAACCATGGACTGCTCAAAAAAGGCAGGATATTCTCTTTGACAGAAATTCTGAATCTCTCCGAGGAACAGAATTTACAGCTAAGCCACTTTTTCTTCTTTATACCTGTGGCAAACCAAAAAGTTCTGATTTCCTGCTCCTAACATCAGACTGTCTACATGTTCTCTTACCTCCTGCAGCTCTACAAATCTGCAAGGACTAATACTAGTGGGGCTACAACACCAATAACAAATGGCCAACTGTCCCCACAACCTCACCATTCAGTGAATTAAATAAGTCTTGCTTTCCCTTGGAGAAAGTGAATGGCAGAGCCTTCTTCTGCAGCTTGGTCCAGCACTGGTCCCTGAAGAATAAGCTATTCCCAATGCAAGCTGCAAGCACAGCACACTGGCAATCCCAAACCCTCCTAGTGTCTCTGGAAAAGGCAGTACACCAAATCTGGCCAGCCTGGACTCTGAGCATGACAGCTTCTATCATTATGCTTACGAGGAGTATGGGAGGAATAACTGTATTTCCTCCCTAACACCTTTGACACACTGAGCAGTATATAGACATTCATACCTGGACCAGTTAATTCAGGACTGAGCAGACAAGAATTGGGGTCTTCTAAGGAATGGACCACCTGGGTCATTAAGCCCTGTCTCTGCTACTGCAAGCAATGCTGTCAAAATCCTATTCACAGAGGAAACCACCTCCGTGTACCTTGACGTGTCTGTCTGGGGAACCACGTGGTTTTTAAAGCAAACACAATCATTATCTTGGCCTCCTAAGGATTGGCTCCTGCGTCCAGCTTGCTCTCCAGACTATACATGCCAGCCCAGGGAGGCCGTGCCGATAGAAGAAATGCTGAGATCTCCCTTATACTGCACAACACCTGATGCAGAGACTGTCAGTGTGGGCTGCACAATTATGATTTTGTCAAGACCCTCTGACAAGCACTGAGAAGCTGAGACATGGAGCATGTGCCTCTATCCCATGGGGTGAGGGCTTCAAAGGGCTTTAGACACTTGAATACTGCTGAGGAGCGGGCCCTGATGCTCTGGTGCAGAGGGCTGTTGGTGGCAGAACCCCATTTGGAGGCTAAGAATTGGAGGCAATTCAACTGCCTGAAACACTTCACTGATCGGCATTTCCTGGTATCTCTTCAGCTCATCCATCTTCTGCATTAGCATCTATATGAACTGAGCTGGGGTTGCCTGACAACTCTACCAACTGCTTGAGAGAGCCAAGGGCAGTGCTAGCTGCATGCTGGAAATCAAGAGGAGATCTGAGCGGGGGCTTTGGAGCAGGCAATGCCTTACTCAGAGCAAGTCAATATCGACACTGTGAACTCAAGATGGAAGGGAACAGGCTGCTTACACTTTCTTCAGAGACGGCTCCTGCTTGAGAAACAAAAATTTCCTTAAACAGAGATGTACTTAGACCTTTCCTTCCCTCGGATGGAAGGACATTCTTACCTTCTCTCCTTGGCTGACAAATGCCTCCGCCCATGTGACTTGCTATCGCTCTATAAAGTGAAATAGAGCTAGATTTCATTACTTCCACTAGCACAAAGCATAAAGTTAGGCTATTTGTCTGAAAAGCTTATCGGGGGCTTACCAAGTCGGATACTTCCTCTTTTATAACCATCTTCTGCTGGGATCTGTGAAGAAATGGAAAGGCACAGCACGTGTCTTTAGAGAATGAACTGTATTACCAAACTGCTTTAACTTAGAGGCAGCCACAGCTGAGACAAGCTCTCAGAGGGGTATCTACTAGGCAACATATCCAGGAAAAATCATTTCTTTTTTTGAATGTATATCAGAAAATTTGCTGCACCCGAGGTGATTATAAATCAATGCACTCTGGCATGCTATTTCACTGTCATCTATAATAGTCATGGAACTCTCTTTTACGTCAATAGCTAGATACATTAACCCAGGGTCAAATGCCTATCTCTTGAGCTAAGATTTGCAAAGGAACCTTAGTCAATCAAGTTAGGTTTCTTTTGAAAGCCTCAGCTTTGAGGACAGGGGGAGGAGGGGCTTGGTGTCTGATATATTGGGAACAGAAATCATAGAAATCATGGAACATGAGGGTTGAAGGGAGCTCAGGAGGTCACAACTAGTCCAACCCTCTGCTCCAAGCAGGACCAGCCCCAACTACATCATCCCAGCTAGAGCTTTGTCAAGCCAGGTCTTCAAAACACCTAAGGATGGAGCTTCTACCACCTCTCTGGGTAATCTGTTGCAGTGTTTTACTACCCTCCTGGCGAGGAAATTCTTCCTAATATCTAACCTTAACTTCCCTTGTTGCAACTGGAGATCGTTGCTCTTTTTTCTGTCATCTGCCCTCACTGAGATCAGCCCAGCTCCATCCTCTTTGCAGCCCCCCAGCAGGGAGCTGAAGGCTGCTATTCAATCCCCCTCCGTCTTCTCTTCTCTAGACTAATATGTGTTTGTTAGCTCTCTGTTCCATACACAAATGCTTATTTCACATGAAATATGTATTAAAAAGAAACAAGGCTGCAAGAAAGGGAAGTCCTATTCCTTAGGACAGCTGGTAGTTTTTGCATAAGCTCGTCCTGAAATGCCTCATAGTCTAGGATCAGAGTATTTTATTCTGAGGCCTACTCCATTCTCTAACTAATGTCTTTTGTGAGGATCTGCGGTAGTAAGGACTACCCACTAGGGCCCATTTCCTATGGACAGCCAGATGGCAATAAATTCAGGCCCTGGCTAGCAGGATAAAAACAGGAGTGACCTTGGTGTTTCCACTTCCGAACCAGAGAATGCGGAATTGCAGGGGTGACAACAATACACAGAAGGGGAAAGCAAAATGGCGCAAGAGGAAGATCTGGGCAAAATGACGAGGGAGGGTGCAGTGGGGTTACCAAGTGGGTGACCACACACTCAGCTGCTGCTGCTGCCCAACACACCAGGGGACAGGAACAGCCTCCCCGGTCACATTCAAACAGCCCTCTAAGGCAGTAGCAATGGTGGCACTACTGGAAAATATCACGGCTCCTTCAGTTACCTTTGTGACTGGAGATGTGACAGATCGATGGCAGTGTCTGGATACTGCACCTCCTCCTCTTTCACTTCGCTTGCAAGCTCCTGACCTTCAACCTCTTCTTCAGATTCTGCACCATCTTCTTCGGAGGTTTCCTCCTGTGCTGCTGGATTGTTTATCCTGTCCCTGTCTGGGTCAGCAACAGCCTCCTCGTGGATAGTTTCAGCAAGAGCTTCCTCCAGGCTAGTTTCAGTCTTGATGTTTACACCATTAGGTGCTTCTTGAGGCTCTGCCTTCTCTTCATCACTGCTGCTGTCATCTCCTTCTGGTGCTGTTTATAGAAGACGTAGGAAAAAACATTTCAGATTAAAGACACTAGACTAAAATTGCGCAAATCAGAGAGCTGACTGCATACCTCAGGAGGTTTTTATTAGTTTGCAGCACCTCCTATTACGTTATCCCCCGGATAATACCTAGGAGTTCAACGTCTTCCAACTCCAGTTCGTTGCTACCACTGGTCACAGTTTCCACATCCTCATCCTGCACTTTGACTTTCCTTTCTTCTCTGTGTCTCCAAACACAACTTTCATCCACCTAGTGAGAGAAGTAGGTCCTTTTTACTGGACAAAAAGGTTGATTCCGAGGAACATGGCTTACAGCAAACACAAGGAGATACTTCAGTGCTGGAACACTACGCACTTCACACCATCCCAGTGATGTTTGGAAGCCTGATGCTGATGTTGATCAGGGGCCCAATCCAGCTCTCATTCAGATTAGGGGAAAGAATGTAGTTTTACTTCAGTGAGAGCCGGAGGATGAGGCTCACTACACCATCAATACTAGCCATCCTTTGGAAACCCTTGTGGGGGGTCTTAGAGTCCCTTGTTTATTTCAGCATCACCTTCCTGTTGTTCCAGTTTGCCCTTCAGTCTCATACCCCTCCTGTGAAACTCTTCGAGTTTCCTAAATTCTCTCTCACATTTCATGCACATTTCTCTCCCTGGGGATTAAGGCTAGGAGTTTAATGCTATTTACATAAACGCTTGGCTTCCTCACTTTTAGTTTAGAGCTCCTCTTTTCTGAGTGATTTTACCACTAAGGAATATGCATCTTCTAAATCCAGCCTGGAAAACATGTCCCGGGAAGCATAAGGCTAGTGGTATCCTGTTTCATCTAGTCACATACCCACTGGTCAGAATACAAACGATGAGCTTCAGAAACTTCTGCCAACACTTCCAACAGAATTGGGGGAAGAAAGCTGGAAGCAATTGTGCTCACAGGCTTCATTTGTTTTAAACAGAGAAGGTTTAAGATTGGGAGCCTCATGCCAGTAAAAAAATACTGAACTGGCACAAGCAGCATTTTCTGAGATTAGTTGCAATGAGGAGAGAGAGACAGGTGTGAAGACACTAGTAGGTAAGACAAAAATAGGCGCTCCCGGTTCCAACAGCTGCACTGAAGCGGCACTGGAGACTGCTGTGCAGCAGGATTCCCGTGCTGTGAAGGAGCACACAGGTGCTGAAGCATGCTGGGACGCAGGACCGATAAATATTTTCAAAGAACTCCAAAGTGGGAAAAGACAACACAGCTGAGTGTCTGAGATGGCTGTGCCGGATGGATGAATGGTACATCTTCCATCAGCTTCTCCTGCTGCCCACCGTGTCAGGGACAGGAACAGCTGATAAGTCACAGTGTAGGTCCCCCCTAATACTGTAGACCCTTTATAGTACTGTAAGCTAACATCACACAATGGAGAAGGGAGCCTGTTTTCCCCACAGCACACAGAACGCCTATGCAGAGCAGGGACCAAAGAAGAGGAGGATGGTGCACAAAGGGAAGAAGCAAAAGCTGCAAGGATCAGAAAAAGCACACGTGGGATTTAGGATTCCTATAACTATGATATTTTTTGTCTGGTACCATTCCACTAACAAAATGCCTACTTCTCCCTGGCTTTCTGGAAAACCAGGGGGAAGGGAGTAGGGAGGGAGAGGCCACCTGCACCTAAATTATGATCGGAAGTGTTGGTCTAAGTAAAGCACATGGAAAGCTGAATAAAAAGCCAGTAGCACTTTCAAGGGACCTGAAAGTGAAGAACTAAAAAATGTCAGTCTTCAAGCTGGCAACAAGAATCTCCGCTTCCTTTCAGAATCACTGACCATTGCCCGCAGTCTGTATTCTCTGCCTGGTATTTCTAGGCTGCATGTCCCATGCCTTTGAGCTACATTAAGAGGGTCCTTGTCCATGCAGGGCACACTGACAGAATTCTTGACAGGGGAATGTGCTTAGGCAACATAGCATTGTTGTGACAGAAACACAAAATTATAACCTATCAGAGAGACAAGGAGATGCATACTATCAGCGAATAAGACAATACCTTAAACAAGAAGCTAAAGCCCATCATAAGATATGAAGGTGGAAGGAAATTTTTTTTCCCTGGAAAAGAAATGTACAAACCAGTTTCAGTACACAAACTGCAACGATTATCCCAACCCACGCTCCAGGTACAGGAACTAACAGCCACATTAGATCAGGGATCTTCTGCAACTGCTTTAGGTTTCAATAAACTTAAACTGGGGCCTATTTTGGCTCCAAAGCGACACTGGGATTAGAGGAATGGGAAAGCAATTTAAGTTGCCTTTCCCCACATAAGCCAAGCCTCCCCCTCCCCACACTTCTGTGTTCAGCTCAAAACATTATCCAATGTAAACAACTTTTCAGCGCTACTTGAAGGTAGCGAGTTGTCAGACAGAGCCGTATTTTCTGGTGGACAGCAACCTTTTAATTCTCACCTCTGATCATGAAGCTTCCAGTAGTCAGGTATTCTCCGGTTGGTGCTGTTTTAGATACCTAAACAAAGTACCATGCAGCACAAGTTGGTAACTCTTATCCTTCAAATAATACCGAGAAAAACCATGCATCACCAAGTATCAACAGTAGTAAAACCTGACACTTAGGCCAGCTACGTTTTTGGTTTCTAGGGAATAATTTTGTGACTCTGCAGCAGTGCCGAGTGCTACAGGGAGGATTTGCTGAGGAACAACCTCGTGTGATTCAGACTTAAAATAACAATTCACTGTCTGACTAGGAGAGATGTGCTAGCTCAGTAACAAGTTATTGGTCATGGTCTAGAAAGCTCTGGTCTGTGTCATCCAGCAGATCAGACTAGATGATGAAATAGTTCCTTCTAGCCTTAAAATGGGCCAGTTCAGTTTATTTTCAGTGTTTTGAAAAGCTGACTTAACTTGGCACTGCAAAGTAAACCTCCCCATTCCTCTGGTATAGGGCAATGCCAGTGCTGTGCTCACAGGAGGTCCCTTCTCAGTTAGAGGAAAAAAGCCTTAAGTCTTGAGATGAAAGGGTTCAAATCACAGCAGAAAAGACTGGTAATCTGACTGTGAAACAGCAGAACTTTCTTGAGACCAGCCTTTCACTGTCTGTACCTGAGACAGCATCCAATGCCACACAAAGATGTGCAAGTAGGGAAACCACAAACGTGTGCAAAATCAACCTTTGTTCCAATATGAGGCCATAAAAAATTATATTAAAAAGGGACAAATCACACTTGGGCTTATGAGAAAGAATGACTGAATCTAAACTAGAGATTACTACTATCTTATTTAATGTTGCCTACTCATTTTACCACTCTAGATGCTTTCCACCAAAGCACATTACCTGTAATTTAATACACAAATTAAAATTCTGCTTGGAAATTAAAAAAAAAATAAAAATCAATAATGTTTATAAATTCATTTCCTCAAGATGATACCCTCTTTTAAGAGGCTGAATTCACCACCTTTCTTCCCCCACACAGACCCTGTTCCGTAGATTCACACCCCAACCACTTCGGGACACTCAGGGAGAACTTGTAAGAGCAATAACCAACTGGAACACAACTCTGCTTCCTTGGTGTCTCATTGCACACCTATAGTTCCACATTAATTCTTTCAGGCTAACTTCTCAAAACTAATGCACAAGATTTTCTTACCTGATGATGATAAACCCACCACGCACTAGTAATGATACGGGCATCCCAGGCAGCACTGTAACATAATGCCATTGTGCCTGCCTCAGTCAAGGTACGTGGAGGGACCGGATCACCTTTAATGAGAACAATTAAATATCAGAGTTAGTGGACATGTGTTTTAGGACATAAATCACATCAATTAAGTCCTATGCCCAAAATTAAATATAATCTTTGATTGAAGTGAAATAATGAACATTTTACACATACATAATTTTATGTTTCAGAAAATAAAAGGTATTACAGAAAGGGTCTCAAAGTGGAGTCTTGGAAAGGCAGTTCTGAAAGCAACTCCCTTATGCATAATGTCAGAGGACAACTTCCTAACTGGGCTGGGTATTAGTAGTGATAGAATTTGGACTAGCAAACTCAAACTCAGACTATAAAGTGAAGTGTGGACAAAGGTAGAGTCTACATTATATTATAAATACAACCTTTTAAATGCTGTTTTGGGGTTGCTTGTTTTTGGTTTTTTGTTTTTGCAATTGGCTATAAATCACTGTTTCAGCTCTCAATGGAATTACCTGTGGGATTCTTGATGACACAACTTGTTGCACCGTGAAGATCAGCATGTACATATACGTCCCCTAAAACAGAAGAGATCAGATGGTACATTTCAAAAGGCACCCCAGTAGTGACAGTGATTATTATAAGAGAGTTCCCAACTTTACTCAGAAACTAAATTACTTGGATCAAGCCCAAACCCCCATACATTCAGGGGGAACAAACTACAGGCCTGATTGCTGGTTAATCTCAAACTTCTCATCATTTAGTCTTTCAGAGGTCAACATCATAACAATTTATGTGACGCAAGACCTCTTGGTATGTGAATGCAAAACTGAATTCAGAAGTACTGTAATACTCTGCAGGGAAATACTAACTAACTACGCAAAAACATTTGCCTGTGTGAAACACACACAAGCAGCCGCAAAAGCTAAGGTTTGTTAATTTGCTTTGGAGCTCAGTTCAGGTTATTTCTAAATTACTGCATCAGATCACTTGTACACATACTAAATAAAATCCAAGAGACTTTATAGATTGTATAGAATTTCAGATTAAACATGAGAACACATACAAATAGCTGCTTATATCAGAGGTACCACTAATAAAGATTGTCTTGGCTGATACCGATAGCCAATGACCAACCAACCATATCGGCTGATGTCAATCCAATAACTGATATTTAGCAATGGTGCAAGACATTTTAAATTACTAACGTAAAGAAACCTTTTTGTTTGTTTGTTTTGCATTTAACACACACACAACTCCTGCCTGCTCTGGCCCTCGATGAGGAAGGTGGTGACCACCTTATTCTCATGCAGGTCGCCCCCTCACTCACAGGTCCTACCTGCAGCTCCGCGGTGCTGGGCGCATTTGGAGCCCCAGAGCACACCACTGCCTCAGCGCCGGCGGGCCCCATGCAATTAAGTTCCCATGGTCACCAGGGAAAAGTGGCTTTTGCAACGGTGCCTGGCAAAGCGGAACATCCCTCGCACAGCACCTTACTCAACCTGTGCGCAGCCCAACATCTCTGCACTAGTCCCAGTGCTCAGACCTTTGCTGTGTGCATGGTGTTGGCATGGCAGCAGCTGCAGGAGCCCCTTTATTACTGAGTGTGGTGCCCTGTGACTGCACCCCAGCACCCCTTCCCCCTCCTCGCTGGGACCTGCAGTTTGCTGTGGGCTTGGGCTGGCAGTGGAGCATGGGGACTGGACTACACTTGCCACAGTACTCCAGGCCCACGGCCATAACTATCGGCTACAACAACCAAAAAAAACCAATAACATAATTCCTCAGTGACCAAAATAAACAGATCTAACAGTATTCTTCAGTTTTATAGCCACAATATATAAATTCACAACAATCAGCAAAGAAAACAAAATCTGTGTTGACATGCCTTATTTAATCTTACTAACCTGATTTCAAGTATCGCTTCACAATCATTTCGTTCTGCTGTTGATCTCTTCCTGCTATAATGAGGTAATTTTCAGAGCTAATGAACCACAGGAACTTCTCAAACCTGTCAAATTGTATCATACCATTTAGCGTAAGATAACTGGAACTCTTTACTTATCACAGAGTGTATGTTTTTGCCGAGATCTCTTTCATTAATTAAAGATATTGCATCATTGACCACTTGTACTCTTAAATACTGATTTTGTACAGCTCAATACAAGCACTGATATTAAGGTGATATAAACAAAAAAGTCTTGCTGTCTGTACCTTGCTTTTCCATACTACCAGTATTTGCTGTGCTACACCTTTTATACAATCTCTCTAATTCTTCTCTTGGATATACAAATGACCCAGGCAAACATTTAGGATGATATGGCCTCAATCCCACAAAAGGATCTGCACAGGCAGATGTATGTACTTATGCAGGGGTCTGTTGAAGGCTTCCTTCCCTACAGTCAGGGTCAGAGCCTATCACAGTGAAACCACAGCAGCTGCCAGCCAGGGCAGGTGTAGTACCTGGAAAGCTATTTTCATCTTATTTTTTTTGACAGTGTTCTTTTAAAAATGCACAAGTTTATGACATCTCAGAGAGAATCATAAAAAATTACTTGCCAATAAACCTTCCTTGCTTTCTGAATGGTAGTAACTGTTTGAACTTCCTTCAGTGTTTGCTTTGTCTTCTTTTCAGCTGATTTGAATGCCTGTTTAGGTAAACACGGACAATCACAATTCCACAAATGAAGTAATTATATAAGCACCGATTCAACAGTGAGGGAATATGTAGACTCTGTCAAATGGCTTTTTGATGGAGCTCAGTAGCTATGACAGCAGGAGCCACAATGATTCAGTATCTGAAGTTCTTCAGAGTATACGTTATAGAGAAACTACAAGACTTTGTAATGAAGACCTGCGTTTTTCAAAATCATAAACGTTTCAGAACAACTTTTATTGACACAACTGCATGTTAAGAAATGGTATTTAGGCCTAGAAACAACAGCATATATCAACTGATGGGCCTTGCTATCTCTAAAATTATCCTGCCTATGTGTATTTCTAGGCCTAAATACCATTTCTTAACATGCAGAATTACAGTTGTGTCAGTAAAAGTTGTCCTGAAACATTTCTGACTTTGAAAAACACAGATCTTCATTACAAAGTCTTGTAGTTTCTCTATAACATATACGCTAAAGAACTTACCAGATACCTAATCGTTATGGCTCCTGCTATCATAGCTACTCTGTTCCATCCCAAAGCCATTTGACAGTCTCAATACTGATAAAAACCAAGCCATTTTTAAAGCTGAAATTTATCAGCCTTATATTTGATTAAATCGGTTTGGCAAATTAACAGCCATAAAGAGAAATGAACTGCAGGGAGGCTTAAAAAAAATGCAGTTGTCCAACTATTATAAACGCAAAAAGTAATTTGAAAATTCAGAGGAAAGTTCAAGTTTTACATATTGGAAGTATTTTAGGTCTTTGCTTTTCATGATATTCAAAACAAATCAGAAAAAAATATCAATACCTTCTCTGCAGCTTCAACTGTCTTCTGTGTTTTTTTTGCTGCATGCCTCTTATGATCATAATACCTGTGAAACACAGATCAGTTTATTCAGCATTCATTTATATAGCCCATTTCTTCCCACTGTACTTCACATCTGCAGTAAGCATTCCATCTGGTAATGGACTGTTATATGTGGCTTAACTCTTTTCTTACTGTGCAGCCCTGTTCACCTGAAAACTTTAATCAATCAGTTACTTCTTTCCCTCACAAGGCATTCAGGGTATCCTGCTGATGTTCACTTTGGAGAGAAAGAAGCCACTCTTATGCGCATTTGTCTATGCTCAGAGTGATCAACATGCATTTAACATAGCAGTCAGAGAATACTTGATACTAAAACAGTAGTAGCCATCACTGCAAGAGCAAGGAACCATCCGTTTTATAGTTAAGATAGTAAACTACCAAGCCTGGTCTAGCTCTTACTTTTTGGCATTGGCATAGGCAGACAAGCTGAGATCAACATCAACCAACAACGGTTTGTTTTTCTGTGGTTTCTTCAGCTGTTTGGTTTTATTCTTTTTCTTTTTCCCTTTTGGCTCTTCCTTTTCTTCATTTGCTGGATCAGCTTCATCATCATTTTCCTCTTCCTCAGACAGTACATAAGGGTTCCTACCCCGACATTAAAGAACAGTATTAGAAATATTCCAGACCTTTTATTTTAAAGTCCAGCATTATGCTTTCCTCCAAAAAATTTCATTTCCCCCCAAATTTGGTTTTGGCACAAACTGGATCAAAACCAATTTTTAAAATATTAGCTGCAAACAAATCACAGGATCCTGCAATTAAAAGCATCACAGCCTGCAACATGAGGCCGATGTTTTTGTTGGTTTCACTGCTAAGAGAAGCAGGGAGTGTGACAGTGACAAGTACTTCAATTTCACAGAACAGGGCAGACAAGCAGGCAGTTTCCAGGGCAGATATGCCAGGCACCTCCTATCTTAGGGCTTCAGCTTCCAGGGTCTCCAGTCCCATGAAAGAAACCTGTACAAAGCTAGAACTTTACTTTGGATTCAGTAAAAGTTTGAATGTAACATTTCAGGCTCAACAAACCAGCACTTTTCTTCTAAAACTTTGTTCTGTTGCAGCATTTCTGATCCATCTTACTTAAGGAGCTCATTACTGCTAGCAACTTAAAAAATATGCTATGCTTTTAAAAGAGAAAGTATACTTAGTATATATGGTTTTGAGGCTACGTGTGCCAAAAAAGGAAAACCAAGATAAGACGTCTGATATTCTATTACTGACATCTGTGCAAAGTAAAGGATAGATTGTGGCTCTACACCGGGGTGTCCAACCTTTTTGGAATGTGGGGCCAGATCATGAACTTTTTATCACCTAGTGGGCCGGCAGGAGCAGGCGCTCATGCGGCCTGTCCAATCCCGCTGCAGCCTGGGGGGGGGGAGGGGGCCAGGGGGGCCGGCC
>NW_005842757.1:720549-732388 GCF_000455745.1 Alligator sinensis | reverse complement strand
CCCCCCCCCCCCCCCCCCAGCCTCTGCACCCCCTACCCCTGCCCACTGCACCGCGACCTGCTCCAGACCACGCGGCCGGCGGGATCAGTGCAGGGCGGGGCCAGCATGCAAATGAGGAAGGGAGGGGTGGGGCTAGGGTGGGAAGCAGTGAAATGAAGGGGGAGGGGAGGAGCCGCACCGTGTCGGCAACATCAAGCTGAAACGGTGCGTGTGGGAACTTTGTCCCTTCCCCAGCCCTTCAGCAGCCATTAGGAAGCTGATGAGGGGCTGGGGGAGGGACAAGGGGTGGGAACGAAAGTAAACAGTGTTTACTTTAGTTTCCTGTCGCAGCACCACGGGCCACAGAAAATGGCTGCTTGGCGGGCCGCCGTATGTTGGACAAGCTTGCTCTACACATATAGGCAGGTAATGATGCAAGATTTTGTAAAATTCCTGTTCAGTCATCAACAGCCAGTGTATATACATACAGCGTTGTGAACACGTACTGCTCTGAGTTGTTCTTGGCTCCTTATCAGCACAGTGAGCCTTGCTTTCTATTGCTGGTTGGCAGAGTGTAGCCAAATGACAAAGGAGCAGCACATAGCTTAGTAATGCTCTTCATAGAGTTAAGTATGACTGTTTGTTTCATTGATTCTTTTACCCTGGATGTGAAATTCACTTCGTGTGACCTTAATTTGTCAAAAAATAAATAAATAAATAAATAAAAAGTTTGAAGCAGCAGTGGGACTTACAACACAGAAAGTAAATTGTGACAGAGTGCAAACCAATTCCTGGAATCAAGATAGTTCAGTCTTCTGTTGTACTTGGAAGCTGGATTATATAACTAGAAATCTGTAGGTTAACTTTTAGAGGAGCTTTCTGAGAGCTCTCTTAGTTTTTAAGACATTTTCAACTATCGGTTTTCTACTCTGTTGGGCTTTTCCATATACCAGCTCATATTCAGATTTAGGATTACAGAGGATTTAGGATTTAGATTTTGGATTTATACCTTTAATATACTCCACAGGGTGCGTCTACACAAGATGCTATGGTGACATAGTGTCAGTGGGCACGAACCCTGATGTCGATGCTACTGTGCAGCAGCAAAGGAAATAAGCTGTGTGGCTCTGGAACTGCGCAATCCAGCGCATGTGTAGACATGCCCGCTGTTACGTACATTACTGTTCAGTGCCAATACAAAAACAAAAAGGTTTTTGAATGTAACTCAAATGGTGAATCTTTTTTCTAAATGCACTCTAGGCTCCAATCAAATATGAAGCTCCTTGTCAAGGTTTTTACTGGAAGAAATAAGTCATCTGTATCTTGAAATCTAACACTCCCACTGGGCTATTTTATTTTATTTTATTTTTTTACCAGCCAGCACTCCACCATTTAAATCTTTGTAAGGATTTTTTATTCCCTGGGGTCAAAGTATCACAAGAAACTCTAGGGATCACTGAGCAACATGCTTGGAGTTGCCTGCTATATTGGCTTTTGTCTACTTAAAACAGTTCAAAGGTAACAGCTCATGCTGAAAATGGCAGAAAATGTCCCAGAGGCAAGAGTGATTGTGACCCCAGAAGCATTTTTAGTGCCTCCGGGACATTTTCTGCCACTTTTCAGCATGAGCTGTTACCTTTGGCTTTTGTCTACTTAAACAATCTATTTCACTAACTAAATTAAAGAATAAACAAGAAGGAAGAGGGACTCTGGAGCTCCAGCTGAGTGTATCCATCTGTCTGCTTATAAAGCCTTGTCCCTTTAGTGCTGCTATCCCACACTGAGCAACTGGGAACTGACAAACCATGCAAATAGAAATGAAGATCCTCTTTTCCCAGTTACTTTGCTGCTCATGCAATTTACCTGTTGATCTACAACACACTTACTTCAAGAGCATTGTGATATGATTTGTCTGAAGCCTTAATTCTTTGATTGCACTTGCAACAGGGTCGCCCTGAGCTTGAGCTTCTTTTACAATCGCTCCAATTTCAGTCCAATCTATCTGGTTGGCCAATGCGCTGCGAACCACTTGGATAGCACGGTCTACTATCTCGAGGTTCATTTCTACAAGCTCTCCTTTTACCTTATCAATTTCCTTGAGAAAAAAAAAAGCCTTCATTATAAAACTCAAATAAACAATCAAACAGAACAAAACATTTTTTTTCTTAAAATGCTGATTTAAATTAAATATAAATCCAATTAATGAAACTGCATGAAAAATCAAGGAGAAGTTTCAATTCCTGCAACTAGGTCTGGTCAGGTGATGCCTTACAGAGAAAGTGCAAAGCACTGATAATCACTGCAGGCAGGTCAGGTCTCCCCAACAAAGTACAAAGTGCTCACCAGTGAGAAAGCACTTAATCTTGGGCTCTGATTTAAAACTTAGTAGTATGACAGACCCCATTCTCCATGGAATGTTAAAAATCATTTATTTAAGACGTATCCTATGAAAACATGTCAGTTCTACCTGAGCTTGATGAAGAGCTTCTAGTCTATGTTCGTGATCCTTACGAACATTTTCCAGCTTCTTCATTGCTTGTCTTTCCTTTCAAAACAAAGGAGAAGAAAGAAATTCTTACAAACTGTACCTCTGATAATCTAAAATGCTATTAGATATTCATTGTGCCATGTTCCAATGCAGAGAAGAAAGCAGTGGAAGAGGATTCTGTGCAGCATTGTTACAGAAAGCATAGTGAAAGCAACTTCAGTGATTGCTAGATAGGGATTCCGTTACAAGATACTCAATGACACAGGTGTACAGATTAATAATCATCCAAGGAGCATCATAACTTTGGTAACAACATTAGTAGTAAAAGCAGTTTTCAAACAAGAACTGTGCTGGATGCACCTGGCTTCAAGCCTGCTCCACACAGGCTAACCCATTATTTTTAGTCGAACAAAACATCTCCTACTATCCAAGCAATATACAATCACAGTTTGCCTATACCGAGCAAATGCCCAATATCCTGAGTTCTGCAGGAGTAACATCAGCTGTTCCATTTCTGAATGAGACCGTACCTGTTGCAAAGCTTTCAGGTCAATCTTCTGGCCTTCTAGTTTTGAATAAAATTCATCCACTGCCTTCAAGAGAAGAAACTGATCTCAAAGAGTGCAATAACCTGGATTAGGAACAATTAAGAGGACCAGGGAGATTTTGTTCACAGAGGAAGCAACTGCAAACCAGGACCCTGACTCTCCTGGTCTGAGCTTCTTCCCCTGCTCTTTCCATCTAGCAAAGACATCAGTTCAAGAAAGTACTCATGCCCATCCCATGCTTTAAGAGTGGAGCTAGTCATCTAGTTAGGGACCTTGCTGAAATGAACCTAAATTCCATATTACCAACCAATGTGGTAATGGAGGGGAACCTGTTCCTTAGCCCAAAAGTTGTGCAGTCTTTGAAACTACTACAGCTACAGCCATCTCTGAACTAATTGTTCAAAATGAATTCCAAATCAAGCACATAACAGCCAGTCCAGTTCTTAGTTAGTGGCTCCAACAGGCAGAAACTCTGCTTTGAACATATAATTTTTGGATGTATTTAAGCTACTAAAAATCATCAATACTATAAAGGAAAGAGAAAAAATGCAAAAGGGAAGAACTGCAGGAGGATGAAACGGGGACTAGAGATCAAATTTACTTCGCTGTATTTAACTAAGGACCCAAAGGGGCAAAATATTCATATTTTTGGAAATCTGTGCTATGTGCTTGTGGCTCTTAAATTATAGATCACCATACCTTTTCCTATTACCCTCAGCTATAAATCTATCATCTAAAAATTCCTATTTTTACCCCAACAAAATTTGTTTAAACAAGTTAAGAATGACAATGCTCTCAGAACATGTCTCGCACCAAGTGCCTCAAGATGCATTTCAGTCACCAGACATAACACACAAGCTGGGACCATCAGAGGGTCAGCTTATCATCACATGGCATTTCATTTAGCTTCTCTCCCTTCCCATAACTTATAGGATACTTACTGCTTAAGTAATTTTACCCATCAAATGGAAGCTAGTCACTACTTTTGAGGACTCTATATTTTTATTAAAAGTTTCTGCACCATATTTTCTTTAACTTTTTCCATACTAGCCAGTCACTTAAGTACAGTATCAGCAAAAGCACTGTACCTTATCAAATGATTCAAATTCCAGGTACGGACATTTTGAATGTTGAGAAAACAAGAAAGGGTGAAATTCCTCATATCTGCAAAATATGCATTTAATAGTATCACTTGAAAACTAATTTATAGTATGCAAACTAGTAGAAAAAGCAGGTAACACATCAGATACTTACGTGAGAATCTCTTCTACAGGCTTATCTGGTTCCAGGCTTGGCTTTTTTTCCCTTTTCTGTATGATATAACCCTAAAAAACATAATTAAAAAAGCCACGCACATTCATTTGGTTTTTACGAGAAAGGTATTTTCCGCTCTCTGGCTAAGATAGGAATAGGTGAAAGACATTTGGTTTCCCAGTGCGTTTGGTCTCAAATGTTTACTTCTTCAGTACCAAGATCTTATGTGTAGGAATCTGCCTAATTTGAGGAGGCAGCTGGCTGATTTTGTGGGGCCGGCTGCCATATTCATGGGCTGATCATGGTGGGGCGCTCCCATACCTATGAATGGCTGAAGCCCTAGTGGCCCTGCCCCTTGCTGCTGACTGGCTACAAGGGCTATCACATAGCCCTCACAACCAATCAGCGGCAAGGGGTGGTGCAATCTGTCATCTGGCCCTGCCCCTCGCTGCCAAAGGGAGGGGCAGCAGCCATCTTGGGCTGCCCTCCGTACAGGCAGACCTGCCCTCCCAGTGGGCTGTGCAGCCAGGTGACAGCGCCGTGAGGACTGCTGGCTCCTTCTGGGGAGCCAGCATTTTATTTTCAGTAAGTTTTTTTTTCTCCCCCCACCCACAGATTTTGCAGACATTGCTCACTTTCGAGGCCAATGTCGTATTTCGTGATTTCCGCAAAATCGTGATTTTGGTAGGTCCCTACTTATGCGCTTAGCTGAATTATTATGTAAAATTCTGCCCATCTATCTCTAGCTCTTTTTCCATTGCATTGCAGACTGGATACTGAATTTCAACAACAAATTGAAGATTTTCAAAATTTACACCCTACAACATAACTTAGATTAGCATGCAAAACCTGGTGAGTCAGAATCAAAATGCTCACTCTGTGGTACGACTGTCTCTCTTCCATGCAGGCATTAAGAAAATATGTTTTTCTAAGTCTTTTCCCTGATAGCATGAAAGAAAAAGACTGGCTAGACTGTCACTCAATTTGGCCACTACAATCAAAGTGAGAGTGAACCAAGCTCAAAGTTTGCTCAAGACTTGTTATTGTAATAAACAGATGCATACCTGGCTATCTTTCTAATGAGGACTTAATTATGTATTGTATTAAGTGTAGAATAAATTATGGTCACGTTGCTTACCACAAATGAATACCTTGAAGACATAAGACAAGGACATTAAATTTTGATTCCTCAGCAAACAGCAGGCTAACAGAAATTATTTTGATAGCCTTGAAATAGTTTAGAGGTTAAAAAAAGCAAACAAACAAAAAAACAATCAGCAAAAATGCTTTAGTACGACAGCAGATGCATTAAATTGATTCCCTTAACTCATCTGACAGCTGCAAGCTCAAGGAAAGCGGTCCATTATGAATTCTCTGTTAGTATCTGGAGAAAAACAATCTGTCTCTCTGTAGTCTACAACGTTGTGCAGACACCCTAAGCTAATTTCAAATAAGATAGCTCAGATATCAGAAGCAATCTAGCTGTGGCAGCAAGGAATTTATAATGGGCTAATTTACTTGAACTTCTAGAAGCATTACAGTTTGCAGGGTAGTTATGATCACAAGAAAAGAGAGAGAAGTAGACGACACCATAACATTAATAAAAGACATAGCACAAGCACTTAACACAGAAACAACAGCAGCATACATGTACGTCACTTTCCAATTAGAATTATTAGCTCTTATTACAGAGTTTAATTTTGGAATTCTTAAATTTAATTGATCTAGTAAAATATGGTTAATTAGTCTCTCCAAGAAGACTGGTAATAATGATTAATTATTCACAAATGACTAATTACTGGTAGCTAGCCATCTTCAATTTTTCATGAGATAATGTTTGCATGCCATATCAAGACGCACTAAAAATTGTTTTCAAAATTTATAATGAAAAAATATATTACAAAAGTTCCATGTGCAAGCTGTATGCACTCAGGTCTACTATATATAGTAGCATGATTATACAGATAAGTTCTTAATGTGCACTTTTTCTACTACAAAAACACTCTGTACAGAAATACTATATAAGACCTATCTAATTATGATGGTGTAAAATAATCAAGATCTCTGTGTCATATTCCCCACACACTCATGTCCAAAACATAAGATAATTTTATAACGTTAGATGTAGACAATCAACCATTCCATGAAATGAGTTTCTGCTCACAAAAGCTTGTGCTATGTATCTACTTTGGTTAATCTAGAAAGTGCAAATCTACCCAGCTTTCTACTTGACTTCAGACTAACACAGCTAATTTACCTCAGTCTGTCTATGTCTTGCCAAGATAAGAAAAGCAGAACAGTAGTCAATGGTTTGTGAGTGTCTGATAGCTTGAGGGCGCAGGTCAGTAACTTTTCAGCCACAGTGCTTTGTGAACAAATCAACGACGACTCTAGTAGGGATTCGGTGTACCAAAGACCACAGTGACAGGTTATCCCCGAGACTAACTGATCAGATTTCATTGTATTTGCATGGTTCTATGAAGACTTACCTTTCCACTAAAGTTTCCAGTTATCTTCATGTATTCTTCTGCCTTTTGTAATGCAGCAAGTAGCTTTTCAATATTTTCTAAAGAAAAATTGGGTATTTTAAAAAATAAACAGTGTATTACTTAAACAGCAGTTGTAGGCTTGAGACTGATCTGCATTTCTAGTTAAAGGTACAGGGCAATTTTCTTCAATGTACCTATCCAGTCAGTTCTAGAAGGTATCCTACCCTGTGAAAATCCCTTAAAGCAGCAGTCTTATAATAATGTTTTTTAAAAAGAGTTCATCTTACTAAGTTATCTTTAGTTATCAATTCTTTGCATTAGCTACAACTGTTCAATTTCAAAGCAAGCCTCATTTATGTCTTTTTATCATAAAAAGATGTATTATAAACAAAGTAAAAAAAAAAAAGTTTCTCACAAAATATTTAAGTGCTGGCACAAACAACTGCAAATGAACCAGAATGTGTAAGGGAAGTTGCCAGTTTGTGCCTGGGTATACGATTAAGATCATTATTTCTGAAAGATCATCACTAAAACGTCTCCACTGCCACATCACACAACACTGTAACAAGCAAGCATTAAATCATTTTTATTCATAAAAGATGTACATAATAAAACAGCCCTCCTTCCAAAAATATCCAGATTACAACTACCATACTATTCATTCTGACTTTACTACCTCAATCTGTAATTACATTTTCCAAATAAGTAAGAAAAAACTCTTTTCCATACATTCAAAATCTTCCAGCTTGTATTTCAATCCATATAAGATTTCTGGATTCTGATACTAACTCTTCTGTACAACGCTCTCTTATGAAAAGTCCTTTATTAATCTTTTCAATGCCAGAATAGTTGTACCCTCCACGATGCTACTATAGGCTGTGTGTAGACAAAACAAGGGGTATGTGTGCACGACACTTTAAAGTGCGTTAAATGCTTTTGCACCACTCCAATGGTGTTGATGTTTGCATGCATCGGCAGCGTATTGTGCAGTCATTCCAGCCACTGTAGCAAATTCAGCAGCGTAATACGCCTTAAACGACTTGGGGCACAGCAAACTAAAAGTCCTCTGAAGAGTTTTAGTTTGCTGCCCTAGTGTCACGGAGTGAAGCACCAGGTTCCAAGCAGCTCAGGGGCTCTACAGGAAGCCCCTGGAGGCAGCTTGGCAGCAGCCTGGGAAGGCAGGCTCTACCCAAGGAAAAAGAATCCTAACTAACAGTGAGCCTGATCATTTTCCCCGCCCCGCCCTTGGACCTTGCCTGCCTGAGCTCTGTGGAGGTCCGGTGCTTCCCTCTGCAGCTGCAGTGCCCCCTGGGACTGCCTGAGCCGGGTGCCGCCTGGTGGGGGCCGCTGCTGCCACAGAGGGAAGCACCCCCACAGAGTGCACAGCCATGCAACCCAGAGACAGCTCCGCCCGCCGGCAGCTCGCCCTTTCCTTCCTGCTGCCGAAGAGGCAGGTAATTTTGAGTGTGTGCATGACACGGGGGTTTAAAGGGCCCTAAACTGAAGCTGCTTCAATTTAGGGCCCCCGTTTTGTCTACACACACCCATAAATACTTAGAATCGGAGTGAAAGGGATAGAAAAATATTAGGGCACATACCATTCATGTGGTATAAAGAGAATATGGGACATCCCAAAACTGGAAGTTAAATAAATGCTTAATGATGCAGTCAGAACTTCTGCATTGAAAGGCTATGTACCTCTTTAGAAGTGATATTTCATAACTTGAGAATACATGAACTATACGCTATACTTTCATTTTTATAAATATTCCATGCTCACATACCTTTACTTTCCATATGTTGATCTATTTTGACACTACCAGAAAATCCCATTTCTATAAGGCAGTGTTCAATGAGGGTTGCTCCATAAGCTATAAAGCGAGAAAGCAATTAGAGAAAGCAAGTCTAACGTCAGGCTGAAGTCTACATCAAGACTAAATTAATTTCTACCCTGAATAAGACAGTTAATTTTAGGCCTTAGTAACACAATAAGCACTGTGTGGGAAGGCCCTATACCCTCTAGTGCTTTTCTAAGAATCCCAGATACATTCCTACAATTTTGAGAGGTAGGTTTCAGATTAAACATTTAGTCTTTTAAAAAAGATATATTTATAGAGAAGGAAAGTAGCGCCTCGTAACTTCTGGTAGAGTTTTTCAAATTGTTTTAAACATTTCTTCTGTTTTGGTCAAAAAAGAATGCATATCCTTTACAAAATGAAGTATGTGACAGTATTTTACTTACGGAGAAGTGGGTTAAGGACCCTTTTCAGCAGTTCCCCTTTAGGTGCGTTTGATATTGTTTCAGTCAGCCTAGGAAACAAACAGAGAGGAGAGTTGCCAACCCAAACAATGTATGTGCAGGGCTAAATAAATGTGGGGCATTTTACTGATAGAAAAAGAAACCAAATAATTTCAGTTCTGTATGTGAGGCACCCTGCCCACCTAAAAAATACTACAAGCTTAAAGAAACTATTTAGACATATACTATTTTTACATTTAGAAGTGGTTTTGCTTTGTTTCCAGTACAGATGTTACAAAAATAATGTAATTACCGTTCCAAAGTAGGTAAAGGTGCAGGTACTTTAGCACCGTCCACTGGGTACCGTTCCCGGACTGCAAATTTAACATCATCTGCTTCATCTGTGCGAAACCTCAGGATGTTTAAAATTGTGTACTCATAGTCTGTTAGAACAATGTTTCCCTGAAATAGTACAAAATGTCAAAAATTAATCATGATTAAAGTCCATATTAAAACACACTATTCTGGAAAAAAAAAAAGTTGTCAACTTACCCTATCATAGAGCTCAATGATTAGGTGATAGGCTGCTTCGTCACTTCCAAACTGAAAATCCACAATTCTGTCAATGCCCAGCTGTTTCACACTGACAAGCCTTCGAGACTTTAAATGCTTACGACACTGCCAAAGGAGGAAAGGAGGATGTTAAAACGCATGCAAATATACAAGAAGCTGTAAAATAATAAAACTACTCATGGTATTTTACAGTGAAATATTTCTTCAGCTACTGCCCCTTCTGTGACACTGATTTAATAGCTTTACCACACTGACTACAGATAAATGAAAGAATGGCTAAACTTGTAGAACTTGGTATTATGAAGATGAGCAAGTCATACTCTGACCTGATAATCAAGTTATGCTATGCTCATCCCCATGAAAACTAATGAATTTAAATCGAAAGAAATGAAACATTTTTGGTGGTATGCACTCACACTTATAGTAACAAAAACAGTTGAATCATTTGGGGTCATTGTAAGGAGAAAAAGGCCCTCACCCTGAAGTGAGACCCACTCAGGTCTCCTGCTAAACTAACTGGCAAAATGAATACAAAGCGTTAGTCTTTTGATATCCAATCTTCTCATAAAGCAAACAGTAAGTTAATATACCTTCATTGCAAAGCCAGATGGCATTATATTCTTTGGCCACTCAAACTCTGTTGTGTGAATCCGTATACCAGATTCAAGGAGAAGAGTAGCCTTGCATTCTGGCCTGTTGGAAAAAAAAAAAGAATCGCTGTTTAACACTTTAAAAGCCATCAGTTTGTTATTACAGAAACTACACATCTACGGTAGACAAGGTTCCTTGGGTGAATTTGATATCTTTTATTAGACCAACCCAAATAGTTGGAGAATAGTTATTAACCAAGCTTTTGGGCTCAAAAACCCTTCGTCAGGCTAAGGAAGCTTCAGCAGTTGGTGTGTGCTCTTCCTGGATGGAATGAAAAGTGAAGAAGCCAGCGGCTGGGCTGGGGAGTCAGTTGCCAGGCAGATTGTAATGTGTCAAAAATCCAATGTCTACGTTTAGTCCATGATCTCTAGTATCCAGCAGGCTGATGAAATGGAGTTCATGGGCTCGTCTCTGGGAAGTGCTGTGTAAGTTTCCCTTGAGGATCAGGACTGAGAGATTGGATGGAGAGTGGCCTTCCTGTGAGAAATGTGCCCCCACCGGTAATTGGGTATTTATGTCTTTGATAGATGTCCAGTGTGCGTTCATTCTGGTGTGCAGTTGTTGTTTGGTCTCTCCTACATATCTTCCATCAGGGCATTTGGTGCATTGGATGAGGTATATCACATTTCTGGAGGTGCAGCTGTAAGATCCTGGGATGCCGATGGCTCTGTCGTGGGGTGTAGTAATAGTGGGGGTGGTGGAGATGTGGGGGCAGGGTTTACATTTCTTGTCCTGGCGCGGTCTGGATCCTTTTGGTGTGCTCTGGGCTTGAGGAAGTATCTACGGTGGCATTTGAGCTGAACATGAAGGTACCAGAGATACTTGCGTGCCTTCATCCATGCGTAAGAACGAGTGAAAATATTAGCAGAGCAGAAATACTATTAAGGCCAGGTTGGGAACAAAAAATCAAAGTATGTTTTTACATGTATAAGGTTGATTTTACAAAACTAAACGGATCACTTCAATATCTGGGATTACCACACTTCTTAAGAAAGTCATCGTGAGAAGGCTGCCCTCCTTGCTCACTGCGGAGCTGGCCTGATGTGTTGGAAAGGGAAAAGGCAGTATTTAGAAAGAGGCAGCGAGCAAATCAACCTGGATAAACTCCAGTCTCAAGCACGGGAGACTTGCAACCTGGTCAGACCTGTTGGCCATTTCAGCCCACGCACTGCTCTTGGCGTTTCCTCAAGAAAGGCTATTCCAGGCACGCGCTCTTTCGTTATTATCTGTATCTCACTTGTTTTCACCCCTTTTCACAAGGATGATCCTGCCACGCTCCCAAGACCTCCCACAACCACGCGACTTCTTCCAGGCAGATAAACCACCACCGCACCGCCTTACCCACTGGAAACAAGCCTGTACCACTAACAACGCGCCATACTTACGCTCGGTTTGTATGTCGGAATAAATAAACACCACTTACTTCTGCAGGCGGATAAGGTACGTTTTGTTATCCACGTCGTAGACGTTGTACACTCGCATCCCCAGTAAGCTGTTAAAACAGAACACAACCCATGATGCGCGTGTGAACCTAGGATCTCCTTCTTGCACGATCGGACTCGGCAGCGACTGGCAGCCCGGTGAGTGCCACGGGGAGGGGGCGGGGAGGGGAACGGGG
>NW_005842757.1:713682-720363 GCF_000455745.1 Alligator sinensis | reverse complement strand
CAGGTCCCCCCTCAGCCTTCTCTTGTGGAGGCTGAATAGGTTCAAGTCCCGCAGTCTCTCACTGTAGGGTCTGCCCTGTTGTCCCCGGATCATGCGGGTAAAGAGACCGTGTCCCACTGTGTTGCCCAGGCTAGGCGGCAGGGGCTATTCACAGGGGCGGTCCCACTACTGATCGGCACGGGAGTTTTGACCTGCTCCGTCTCCGACCTGGGCCGGTTCACCCCTCCTTAGGCAACCTGGTGACCCCCGGCTCCCCCGGGATCGCCATATTGATGCCGAACTTAGTGCGGACACCCGATCGGCATAGCGCACTGCAGCCCAGAACTCCTGAGCTCAAGCGATCCGCCGGCCTCCGCCTCCCAGTCGCGGGATTACAGGCACGCGCCACCGCGCCCGGCGAGCAACTCGGCGCCTGCAGCCTACTAGAGCCTGCCTGCCGTGACGTCAGGCCCCGAGGGGCGGGGCGGGGGTCCCGTTCTGCGCCTGCGCGCCGCGCCGCCGCCGTTACGTCACCGTGCGGCTGCCTGTGCAGCGCTAGCTGACCGCGCTCGGCTCTGGACGCGGCAGACCGGGCTCTTTGGGTGAATCTAGTCTCTTTTAATAGCAGGGGGAAATTTCCAGTTGGAAAAAAATATGCCCCCCCCCAGACAGCACCGAGATGCACCCAGCAAACTTGACCACTGTCTTTTGCACATTTAGTTGCTGAAGTCATAGGAGATCCCAGGCGAGACCGGGGAGTGTGCAACTCAATCAAGAGAACAAACTTTCTTTGCCAGTGACTTGACGTAGCAACGTGACCACACTGCAGCCCGTCGGAGGTCACCACCTCTTGTGCAAGCTGAGAGACAGAGTGAAGGGACAGCTGCACGTCTCATGCTCACCCTCAGACACACAGTTAAGGCGCAGTTACAATCCCGTTAATAATCGCCCTTCCCCACGCTCCTCCCTTCCTTCCCGCACGCCGGGCCTTGCTGCCATCCGCCTCACGTACCTGCCTCTTCTCCCAATGGGGCCAAACCTCAGGTGTGAGCCTGTGGCCTCACCTCTTCTCCACCACAAGAAAGTGGCAGAGAAATGTAAGCAACCTCCTACAGCAGCCGTCTGGGGCACTGCTTATGTTACATAGCTACCAGGGGCTTGGCTTAGCAGGTCGGCTACTAACAAAAGAGGCAAGAGCTCTTCAGCACAAGTTTGTATCCTTTACACCTTGAAGCATGAGAATAAGTTGGAGAAAGAGTCTCACCTGTCCTGGCTGAGGAGACTCACCCCAAAAATGAATAAACCCTCCTCCTCCTTCCAGCCAGTGAACAAAGGAGAAGTTGATTAATCTTCATTTTTCACTCCTGTGGCCACCGCTCCTGCCGCTGCTCCCATAGGGACAGCCCTTACCCTCCAGGCAGGGGAGCGTAAAAGGGGCCGAGGCACCGAGATACCTGCCTGGTTGCAGAAGACGGTGCTGACACACGTCGTGGAACATCTCCAGGAGCGCTGGCTTCTCCTTGGCTTTGAGGGGACGAGAGACACGTGAGCTCTCTGGTGAGAAGTGCTCTCAGCACGTGCTGGTATCGACTAGCAGGAAATGGGAGCACCAGGGGCTAGACGGAGAAACAGGTTGGCCTGTCTCAGTGCCACAGCTCTGGACCAGGCTTCTTCAGGGACTGATGCTGATCCTCAGGTCCCCGCTTCAACTCCCTGAGGGCTGCTCCTCCGCTCCAGGAACAGGAACAGGAACAGGAGGGATTGGCCCGGATGCGACTGGTAGGAGAGGCTGGGGGAGAAGGGAGACCGTTAGCAAGGCCGTGCATGGGGAGGGTTGCCATACGTCTGGGTTTTCCAGGACATGTCATCTTTTTGGACCCTCCAATCTCCGTCCAGGCGGGTTTTTTAAAAATCTGAACCAATGTCTGGGATTTTGCTTTGCTCCGCTGGTGAGAGCAGGGGGAGATGAATTGGAGGCAGTGGGCACATGTGCATCTGTGTGCACCAAGTGCATGTGGCTAGCATGCAGCCAGGCAGAGGGGAGCAGCCTCGGCAGCTGGATGCAGGTAAGTCTAGGGGGGACGGGCTTGGAGAGCCAGGGCTTGGGGACTGTCCGGGGGCTATGGTGTGTATGTGTGTGTGCGTGGCAGGAGTGTGTGAGGGAGGATGGGTGTGCAAGGGGGGTGGGTGCCTGCCAGCGCTGGGGGAAGCTGTCCAGGTGCTGGGGTTGTGGCAGGGCAGGGGGCAGGCACCTACCCCTGACAGGTGTCCTCTTTTTTGTATATGTAACCGTATGCATGGGTATTTCTTGCATGCATGGTGGGGATTGGCGATGACTTGTCCTGGGCCCTTCAGCTGATGGAGTAGCCTAGCCAGAGGTGTTGGTCTGCACGGGAGCCAGGCATGGCAGAGCTCCCCTGGGGCTCGGGCTGGAGAAGGAGGAATCTGCTCCCGTGGCTCTTACCTGGGGTGCAGCAGAACGACGGCCTGGCAAGTGTTTCTCAGCAGCCAGGTCTGGCACAGCTGTTTCTTCCAGGCATGTCCACCCCACACACCCTGGTCAGCCTCCCTCACATTGCTGGAGACACCCTCACAGCAGGATCCCATTGGGAAACCCAGGTGTCTGCTGACTTGCTTGGTGTGAGCACCAGGCCTGTCCCTTGTGCTGGAAGGGAAGCCAGGCAGGCACGTGCCCCCTGCATCAGTGTGGGGTAAGCGTGCCCCAAAAGACACAGGGGCCCTGCTCTCTTCCTGGGACTGAGCTACCTGGGGGGCGCAGTATTTGCAGGCCCTTGTTTTGCCCCGCCATACTTCTCTGAACCTCTGCAGTATTATGCACAATAGGCAAATGAAGCGACATCATTGATTTATCTAAGGCCATCATGAGATTCAGTGTATTTCAGTGGGAGCCAGCCTTTTTGGTAGTATCACAAATTAACCTCACACCCTCCCCGGGTACCACCTGGAACCCCTTCCCTTGCCTGCTCTGCTGCTCTGCTTTCTGCTTCTGGCCTTGCGCTCCTGGTCTAATCTCCTACTCTGTTGTCTGCTCCCTGCCCTATCTGCCGCTGTGTTACCTGTCCCTTCTGCTGCGTGTCTCTGCATGACACACCTGGAGGCTGCCCATGTTACTTGTGGCATGCATGACGCAGGTTGGTCACCTCAGCTGTATTCCATTCCTTTTGCATCCGAACATATTTGACTGCAAACTGTGCATCGGACAAAGGCCTCTATTGAGTTGTCTGCTATGAACACCAAATGTTTTTCTGAGTTGACATAATTAGTTGAGAACCCAGCAAGCTGTATGAACATTTTTTTTTTCATTTTGATGTGCACACAGTTTCATAATTTCATAGTTGTTAGGGGCTGGAAGGGACCTTAGAGATCATCAGGTCATCATTACTGGATCTCAGTTACCTTTGCATTGCCTGTTCCCCTAGTTTGTGCCCATGTCTCTGCCATCCCTCACAAACCAATCTGGTCTTGTCATCTGCTACTTTCAGAACTGCCCCTTTTCCAGATTATTTATAAATATATTTAAACAACCCTACATCTAGTTAGCTTTCATCCTGGCAAACACCTAACCTTAAATCTAACACTTTGCCTTCTGTCTACTAGGCATTTTTTGATCCACAATGACACTTTACCTTTGAGCCAACAGCCACTTAGTACTATTGGTAGCTTCTTGTCTTGGTCTTAAGTAAGTTATGTCAAAGCTAAATACATTGTTTTATTGACATATTCAAAGAGATATAATCACATAAAAAGGTACATTTCCATCTGAAAAGATTTTTGGGTATTTTTTTACTGTTTTAAATTATTCTTGCAATTAATTTGCCATGTACTAACTTGACACATGACTATTTCCTTGAATCAGCCCGCAGTCTTTTTCCCTTACATAGGTAATTAGACAGAACACACAAACATGCACAAAAGTATACATTAGGAAGTAGAAACCCTTGCGGCGTAACTCCATGACTTGCTGTCCTTGTTTAACAGTTGATGCACTGGACCCTAAAGGCTAACAAGTTAATAGAGCCTGCACCGGTTCCTCTTTATCTGGCTTCAGGAGTGGGAGAACATATGTTCTTGTTGGTAATGGGAAGTGCTAACAGGGGATGTAGAAGCTGGAATAAAATATTACAATGATTCTCAGGCTTTCTGTTTGAAAGTTAGACCAAGTAGTAGCCAAGTTAGAATGGCTCTTAGCTCAAAGATGTCCTGCAAAGAACATACAAATTGAGCTTGTGCCATTTTTGTTCTGTATAAGAGATATACTCCCATTGCAATGTTTGCTCTGCTAAAAAAAAAATGCAAAACTATAAGAGCTCTTGTCCATCCACCTTGCAAGAGTTTATAATGAACAGAACCTACTGGGATATGAGTCAAGGGTCAAGTACGCTTTGCTGAGCAGGGGAGATTGTTCCTCATATGCTTACTGCTAGGCGCACGCTTAAGTACAGCGCTTCATTGGACCTGTATTCAGATCAAGAGAGGTCGGGGCTCCACAGGTTTAGTTCAGCGCATTGTAAACACAAGGACGCACTGGATGTGGAATTCAGATGTGAATCTCGGTTTAAATACAAAACTCTGAATGGGATGCTTGGACGTTTCCAGTGTTTTGATTAGGGATTTTGTTTAACTCAGGATTTAGACAACAGAATGACAAGGGCGAATAGTCTGCATCTGCAAATTGCATCAACCATGGTTCATTTAGGTATGCAATGTATCTGGAGCTGCTCGCCATTATTGCTTAACCTGAAATACACTCCCCAGAAGAATAGCATGTATTTGTAGAAGCTTCCACCTTGGTCCCAGGGAAATCAGCAGGAGGGTTGCCATTAAATGCAATGGGAGCAGGAAGGAAACGTGCCCTAAATTCATACCAGAAAAAAGCTAAATGGGAACAGATTAATTCCCAGTGCTATCAAATGTCTGCACACTGCATAGCTCTTTTCTTAGGACTAAGCAGACTACCCTTTGCCTTAGATTGCAACAGCTGACAAGCAACATAACCTAATTTGAATAAATTGAGCAAGGGAACCCAGTCTGAATAAAATGCCTAGTTATTTAGTTATGGAAGACATTGCTATTATATTGCTCCTTTTTTTTTGGTGGGGGTGGAGGGGCGACGATGATATCAATGATAGGGAGACCACAAAATATTATTTACTGAAAAAAATACTGTAACTTTCGAGCAGGTTCTTTTGCATCTATGGCAGATGGCTTGACCTCAAGATGGCAGCAAAAGGCAACTTTTTTTTTCCGGGAGAGCAACTTGGATAGTTCCTTAAAATTATTCCATACACGTACCTTTTGCCTCTATAAAAGTTTCCATCATCAAGAAACACAAGCTGCTTTTCCTTTCCTCGTTCCATTCTGCCTGGACTTGCAGCAGTCCGGGTGCAGCCTGGCATGGGGACTTACCGGCGCCCAGACCTTTAAAGATGAAGGCTCTCTGCACACCTCAAGTTGAAGGGGTGCTGCTGGACACAGCGTCAGAGACCAGCCCCTGATGCTGTACTTGCTGTGGCACCCTTTGCAGGTCGGGGCAGCAGAGAGCCTAGCGTCAGGGATTCCCTTGCTTCCCACACCACACTGGGCTTCCTGCGTGCCAGCAGTTGCACAGCTGGGATCTGAGGAATGTTATCCCAGATCCTCAAAATCACACGTCCTGCTGTGTGCATCCAGCATAGCAGGATGTGTGATTTTGGGGATCAGTGATAAGATTCCTTAAACCACAATTGCATCATTAAATTAATGTCTTCCAGAGACCAAATGGATGCCCGAATCAGTAGCAGCAGGGATTGCAACTGAACCAAGTTCCTTGTTGCCGGTTAAGGGGATGAGAGCTTTGACTGCTAACAAAATCAAAGTTAAAAGCTGCAGTGTGACTAGACCCCAAGGGTGCACAACCCCAGGAGGGACCTGATTAATTGGACACTTATGCTGGATGTAATGCAATGGTGGGTGGTGGCAATGGTACCAGGATTCCTTGGAAAGTACAGAGAATTTGGTTTGCTAGGAGGATCATTAGTTTCCCTGGTGTGGGCCAGGTACTGACGGTTGGCGTAATGCTGGTTCATTGCCAACTGGTGTCATACAATTAATAAGGCTCATCAAAGTCAGAGGCATAGCTGGGCACCTGGGTACCCTGGGCAGCTGTCTAGGGCAGCCCGTGCTGCAGTCACAGGTATTTTTGTACTCCTCACAAAGGTGGTGGTAGGGCTGCTGCCCCACTCATTCCCCATCACCCCTTAGCTACGCTGCTGATCAAAGTAGTAAGTGCTGCTCCCAGGAGTGGCTGCAAGGTCTGCTTATAGCAAGCAAGCAGTGTCTATGGGGACCCAACATTAGCCAAAGGCAGGAGGAACTGATATTGAGAAAAAATATGGGTAATTTCTACCTGGCAGGGAGCAGGGGATGAGTAAAGAACCAGGCTGAACATTTGTATAAGAGCTAATGTGTAAAGAAAGCTGAAGTCTGCACTTATCACTGCTGTGCTCAGGGCTGTCTGACATGTACCTGAATGTGCCTAGAGAGAATTTCCCACTTTGTTCTGCACAATCTAACACAGACTTCCAGAAGCCTTGTTGTAACTAAGAACAGGAGCTTTAAGAAGCTATTAGAAATCAAAGCTAATTTTGGATCTTCAGACTAGACAAAAAAAGAGAGAGGGAGAACGAGCATACGCTGGACGGC
>NW_005842757.1:701090-713651 GCF_000455745.1 Alligator sinensis | reverse complement strand
CTACACACTGCAAGGGTTTTTTCCATCGTTATCATGAACAATATTCAAATTGACATCTGCTTCCATATTTCCACAGAAGTCTTTTCTTGTTAAGTTCCTGGAGCTTAAAAAAGAGATATTAAAATAACTTCCAACTGGCTTTTAGATTAAAATGCATCCTCTGTACCAGGGTGAGTATTCATGCAATTACAGTCGTTTGTGCCGCAGCAATGACACCTGGTGGATAGAAAGGTTTATTCTGGGCTCCTGCTCCGATCCCACGGGTGCTGCATCTGCCTGCTTCAGCGGGCGACTCGCTGGCAGCAGCACAGGTGTGGACTGCTCTGCATGTGACTGCAAAGGTGGGGAGTCGTATATTGGGGGGTTTTGCACAGGGGAAGCGGGAGAAAGTTCAGCCCTGTGCTGGCATGGCTGTGGGTATGGGGAGCTGCAAGGGACTAAAGTGCTGCTCACCAATCCTTGGAGGATCTGGGGCAAGCCCTTCCCTGCAGTTTGGAGAGGCCCCAGGGGTGCTGCGAACTACACCTGGCTGCAATGGGCCCTAGGAAGTCAGCCACCAAATGGGGATATTGCTGGAGGACACTATTTTCTGGCATCACACCTTTCTACCGTTAGCACGACCTCCCTCCAAGAACTGCAGGAGGGAAGGGGTGGTACCACTGCCATCACTGCGTGCCTCAACCAGCTATTCAAACATTGCCACAGCCCCTCTGTGGGCCAGGCAGGGCTCAGAAATGAGCTCCAGATGATTGTTTGAAAGCCCAAATGGCATATTAGTCACCACAGACACAGCCATGCCCAGCTAGAACATTTTGGGTGTAGGATAGGAGCACGCGGATGCACTGGCACCACGCTGGCACATTATTTTCTTGCCTTCAGGGTCCTGCCTTCACACAAAGCCCCAAAGTGCATCCACCCACTCTTCTCCATATCACAGCCTCGCTGGCCCCTAGACCCTGTTAGGTTTTAGCTGGCTAATTAGAGCAGAGTCCTCTTCAAGGACTCAAAGATGAAGTTTTTCCACAAGGACTTCATCAAGGTTAGCCTCACTCCACAGTGTTATTTTTCCAGGTGGTTTCTGAGGACTCATCAGCATCTTCAAAGGCATTTTGACTGCTTGGCTACTCCCTGGGCGTTCTGATGCAGCTGGATGTTATCCTCTTAATACATCTGTTAGGAAGCAGTGCAAAGGGAGCTGGTCTCATGTCCCGTGTTTCTAAGCTGAGCTGTTGTGGAAATCTGGGGAGCTTGCGTGTGACTTATTGCGGCTGGGTTATGAATTACTTTGTACTTGCTGTTATGGAAAAAATGTTGGATTATTAATGCCTCTCCATCAATGTGTAACTACCTCTGTGGATAAGACCTCAGTCACACGGCTCCCAGAGCAAAGGCACGTCCCTTGTTAAAATGAATGGGCAGCTATTGAGGAGTGGGAAATGGAGAGGGGCGGTGTGGGGGTTGAAGCCGAGGCTTGAGGATGGGGACCTAGAGCTCGCAGCAGTGAAAGGGCTGAACAAAAACCCAGGTGGGTGAAAGTAAACTTATAACAGGGGGAAACCTTTGAGATTAAAAAAAAAAAGGGGTGGGGGGGGGCTCCTTAGCTTGTCTGCAGAAGCAGGTCCTGAAATAATGATTCCAGTGATTCTAATATTAAGCAGTGTTTAAAAGCCCAGCCTGGCAACACTAGGTACCAGGGCCCTGATCCTGCCCTGAGCCACATAGAAGCCCCCTGAATGGAGTGCAGTGCAGGACCGGGTATATATCTGCTTGGTTAGCCTATAAGGTGCAAATCTACCCTGCCTTCTACTTGGTCCTATATTAGCCAAGGCTGATTTGATGCTGCTTCTTGGAAAGTTGTTTTTGAAAGGGACTCTTGGAAGCCGTGGTCCAGTAGAATTGGACCAGAAGCAATGGTCTCAGGCTGCAGCAGGGAAGTTTAGGTTGGATATTAGGAAAAACTTTCTAAATAGCAGGGTAGTAAAACACTGGAACAGGTCATCCGAGAGGTGGTGGAAGCTCCATCCTTCGATGTTTTTAAGACTCAGCTAGAGAAAACCCTGGCTGGGAATTAGATTATATATATATTGCTGGCCTCAGATCTTACATACAGAAATATTAGTTACATATATATTTCCAAAACCTGGCTAGACAAAGCTGAGATGATGTAGTTGGGGCTGGTCCTGATTGGAGCAGCGGGTTGGACTAGATGTGACCTCCTGAGCTCCCTTCCAGCCTGAATTTTCTAAGATTCTGTTGGGAGCTGGAAATCTGGCTGTAAGTTAATTTCCCAGTTGCACTGTTGATTTCAGGGTAATAAGGGACTCCTTTCTTTAAAAAAAAAATCCATATTAGAAATGTAGAATGATTAAACCTGAAGAAATAGCACAGATATTCCCCAGAACAACCTTTTGAAAGTAGGGGAGGAGCAAAGCTCAGGCAGATAGAAGTTTTATGGTTTTGCAGAACCAGAATGAATTTGCAAATTGTTTTACCCTGTTCTGTAAACCCATGTCTTTCTCCCAAAAAGTGTTTTACATAAAAAACAAAGAGAGCCCACACCTCCCCTGCCCCCCAAATGGAAGACTGCATTTCTGATGACAGAGCTGCTCATAAAGAAGGATGACAAAAAATGGGTGACCTACAGGTAGTGAAGGACTCTCAGACTTGAGTTCACAGTTCGGATAGCTTGAATCTATTGTGTGTGTGTCTCTTTCCGTTTTTGTTCCCCGCCCCCTGCCTCCCCCGTATAACTCCCCGCACTAAGAGTTTTGCTTGCCACAGACACCAGCCACTTTAGTCTTCGTGCTTCTGCAACCTTTTAGGTGGGATCCCCTTTCTGTTCTTGTGAAAACTTGACTTTTGTGCTTTCTTAGAAGTTCCTTTTTATTTTATTTTTTTAACCCTAAAATCGGAAGTCCTTCCTGGTGAAAGCAGATGATTGTTCTTTGTACACCGAAATCTAGCAATTACCTCCTTGACTGCTCTTCACAGTTGACAAAGTCTTATTTATCTCACTTCTTGCAAGATATATATATATATATTTTTAGTTGGCATCTTTGCTTTTTCCCCTCTTTTAACCCCAGCAACTATTTCACTTCAGTATGTCTGCGCTGACACTTTTTATTATTCTTTCTCTAACAATATTCTCTGCTAGAGCAACTGAATAGGACCCTAGCACTGGGCTGACTTGTGGCACTCTCCCTCATCTGTTCATGAGATGACCATTATAATATTGCTACCTCTCTCTTCTCCCTCCCCCTCTCCCTAATCTGACCAGCCTCAAGGACCTATAACTGCCTTAACTAAAGCCTAGTATATCTCCTATCTTGCAAAATCTCCTACTACCTTTTCATGTCTTTGCCTACCTCTTCCAGATCAGTTTTTATATTATTTTTCAATGATTGCTCTGGTCTGCCTCAATGTCTGGTAACTTTGTATGTTAAAATAAATTGTAAGATTTTGTTAAATTTGATGTTCTAAAATACTACTAGTAGTGCTGCTACTACTGTTACTACTTATTATATGATTGTTGGCACTAGATTTATGACCCAGACACCTTGATCTGGGCAGGCCTAAACCCTCAGACTGACCACTTGTGTACCCTTCTCAGAGGCCTTTTGCTTGTCTAAAATCCCTCCTTTTGTATCCTTTTCCTCCTTCTGATGACTTTTCATCTTAGGCATCACTGATTGGTCTGTTTGTGGTTGTCATACTGTCCACGTTCTGTCCTGTCAGCATATTCCTTTGTTTCACAAATCCATCACGTGCACACATCCCAATTTGGTTCTTTCCTGGTCTTCTCCTAATTTGGTCTGTTCCCTAAAACCAGAAATCCCAAGGGCCCTGCAGCTGGGCACTGTGACCTGGTGCCACCACAGCAGAGTCCCTTATCTCATGTGATAGCACACTGTGGCACATGTCTTTAATTCCCCAGCCTGTGTGTCTGCATGCTGCTTGCCCATATCAGACACAGTGGGCCTTGAACAAACTTTGTCACAGACAACCTTTTACAAATCAATTAACCCTTGCTGCTGCCCGGGACCATTATTCTGATGCATATCTACTTTACTTACAAGCCAATTCCCAAAAGCAAACCTCTAAATACTATTTTCTAGCCATCAGTGATGTCAGACTTTTTATTTTCCTTCTGCCTAGTGAAGCTGGAGGAGAAAGCTGCCACCCCCAGTGCAGGGTTGAGGGGAGCTGCCATCAGTCTCCTATAGCTCTTGCCTGTGCACCTTCCCAGTCTCCTGTTGCAACCCCTAAATCAATGTCCTGATTCTCCTTCACTCTGCGCGGACACATTTGCATTACCTACACTGCTGCTTATCGTCCCAGTCTTATCTAAACCCCCAAAGCACAGAGGAGCACTCTTTTTCCTTTCTGACTGAGCATTGTGCAAGGTGTTGGCTATTGTGACCCAGTATAGCCTTGCCTCCCAGTCTACTGTAGGGAAGCTGTGTGTGTACGTGGGAGGGGGGTCTCTGCTGTAGGGTAATAGCAGCCACCATGTCGCTTCAGCCCCAAAGACGGTATAGGAAAGGTCAGCCATTTTGAATAATGGAAAAAAATGCCAGAGTCAGCACTGTCCATCACGTTTTGAGGTAAAACAGCAAGAAGAAGAAACTAGAGTCAGGCTAAAATCTTGAGAGGCAACTGCAGAGTCTGGAGGCAAACTGCAGAGCTGCTTAGTGACTGTGTGGCTGCAAAGGGAACAGGCAGCAGAAATCCCAAGCCCTGGAGAAGTACTCTTGCCTCTGCCAACCCCCACCATTCAACCCTGGCAGGGGGAGTAAGCCGAGGGCACGGCCAGGGCTTGCTGTGCCCAATCAACCCTTAAGGACTGTTGTCCTCCAGATGGCTGTTCTGATGCTTCGCAGGAGCTGGGACCTATAACAGGTCCCCCACCTCTCCTCTTCTTCCCTGCATAGCAGAGAGGCTTGCCCTATCCTATAACATTCGGACGCAGGACCCAGTGTATACAAGCCAATGGCTTTATGTTTTAACATTACATTTCGAGTGATTGTAAACTAGACCTTCAGCACTGCGAACAAAAAGGGTGAAGACTAGCTGAAAATAGCTTCAGGGAGATTTGGGATGTGGCAGGGTTCATATCCAGGCCTCTATGTTGCAGTAGTAATAATATTACCGTAGTACCAATGAAGTCCAGTTATGAATCTGGGCTCCATGGTGTCAAATGCTGTGCAAACAGAGAACGAAGAGCTAGCCCCTGCCTCTGACAATGTACAGTCCAAGTATAAGGTAAGACAACAGATGGGTACAAGGGGACAATATGGTCAGTAGGATAGGTAGTGGTCTAAGCACATTCATGCCTAACTTAGACATGATGTGATTGAGAGCATCTGAGATAGGTGAGACCGAAACCTGCTTTCAGTCTGCATTCATAATTCACCAGGCATGCTAACTTCAGTGAGCCCCCTTGCAGCATCCCTTCTGCACACATGCTGCTCGAAAGGCGCTGGGGGAAGGCTGTTATTGTTTCATAATTCTCATAAGAAAATATACCAGGTTACCTAGTCCTGTTCTTAAGCAGTCGGTGCCATAGGAACATCAGTGCCAGGTTTGTTCTCACAGGACCCTATTATTTTGATTGCTATCAGTTGGTAATTCATCTACATAACTCTGACTGTAACCTCTTTGCTGTACCATCCTTGCAGGATTTTTTTTTCTGATCAGGGAATTAAAAAAAAAAAATTGTTTGAGCTCTTCTTTAGTCTGTGATCCCCGCATGTAAGCATCCATAACTTTTCATTGCTCAGAAATACTCTGAGAAAATATGTATCACGGAGAAAAATTCCACTGTATTATTTTGACAAAAACCACTTTTTTTTTTTTACCTCACCAGCAGAAACTCTTTAAATAATATGAAAGCATCACCATTATTTTCAGGCATTTTTGTTCCTTCTTTTCAGGGGAATTGAATTTTGAATTTACAACTAAAAATATGTATTTTTATGTATGTTGACTATATGGACCAGAAAGTTACGCTGATGGAATTCCCATTGGAGTGCAATAGCCAACATTTTACTAAATATTTCAAGAAATGTTTGGAAAACCTTTTTGTCCATTCACTCGACCAGTTCTGTATGTTGCCGAGTGCCCTCAGTCCTGAAGTCGGTTGGAGTTAAGAGATCAAATGTCTCCCTTGTGAGCTCCAGCATTTCCTCTTCCCAAATGCAAGCTACAATCAACACAGATTCCCTTACAAGAAATAAGGAAAAGGCAGGACAGGGTAGCCCCTTAGAGACTAACTGATTAGGCCTCTCTGAAACAGTAAGTCTGCAAGTTGTCACCTGCCCTGTTCTCCATCTAGCTTCAGACAAACATGGCTGACTACATCTCCCACAATAAATAAGTTCAATTTGTCTTGATTAGGGAAAGCATCCCCACGATTAATTTCTTGGAGTCAATTTGTGTTTTAGTTTTGAGTCTTGAGATGCTGCATTGCATTCATACATCAATGTTGACTAGTATGATGTTGAAGACAAACTAGCTCTCAGTCTAGACAAGGGCTTTTTTGCCTTTTATATTTCTGTCCTAGATTTAATTATGGCTCACTGACTTAGTGTTAAGCACAATACATCCTTGCCTGCACCAAGTGTTTAATGTCTAGTTAGGAAACATCTGTTCTTACATGGTGTAGTTTTCTATAATGTAGACCAGGCTGTTGTCCCCAAAGGACAGTGAGTTCGTGCCCGGTGCGCTTGTGCCAATAAACACACAGGGGTGAAGGATCCAACTTAATCTTTATTTCTGCGCAGAAAGTGGTGCTTGGCAATCGTTCGCAAAGCAAGCACCCACACCCCAGTGGGCGTCTGCCTTATATAGCTACGTAACAGGTTAAACTTGCTGATGTGATGAAATGTGTAGCAAGCCCAGCAAGTAACCCCCCTTCCAGCTCCCCCCCAAGTAACCCCCCTTCCAGCTCCAGAACTTTGTTGATACAGCTTTTCCTCTAGCGAGGCCAGCTTAATTAAACAACTAAGCAACAAGCGATCTCCCCCAGCCTAAACAACCTACTCTATGCCCTTGGTTAGATAAAATACTTTTTCAAAACATACAAAGCTGTTCCTGAAGTAGAAAATGCATAGTAAAAGTTCAGGGGATCTCTGCTGGACATGGCTTCCAGCCCTACCTCTGTCCCTAGGGGTTTAGCCAGGTGCCCCTGAAACAAGGGGTGCTTATCAAGGCCACAGAGAAAAGTCTGTATGTATTGTGTTGTTATGCTTAATAAAACAGTTTACTCGTTAGAAAAATCTTCCACCCAATATCTGCCTCCAAAACTAATGGTCGTGATGTTGCAGAAATTACAAAGCCAGTTTGCAGCTCCCAGGCAACAACCAAATGCCTGTTCTTTCCTGGTACTCTGTGAATAAATTGCTCCCAATGAAGGCACTTGTTTTACTAACAGCAATAATACAATTTGTAGACCTGAAATAATATTTTTAAGTCTCACCTCTTTGTCTTTGGCCAGGTACAGACATTCAGAAAGCCTGAGGTGGAAGCAATCTAAATCATGTGCTTTACTCTAAGTGCCCTAGGTTAATTTGGGAGTGAACAAAACACATGTTCACCTTGGGCGCGGGGCGGGGGGGCGGGGAGCATGTAGGCTACTTGCAGTGGCCAAGGCCAGCAGGTTGGGGGCGCTCCTGCACGCTTCCCGGTGTGCTGGAGAATCCCAAGGGAAGCTGAGCAGCCAGGCCACCCCTGATTGGCTGCTGGGCATGCTGTAGTGACCTACTCTGGTGACCTAGGACTGGGCGTGGGGGGTGGCCCGGCTGCTCTGTGGCAGAAGGAGTGGGCAGCAGCAATACATTTGCAGGAATCATGCTGGGCACCTGCCATTTGTTGGAGCTCTGAGGGGCCCAATCCTTCCTTCTGCGGAGCACCCCCTCCCCCTGCCTAGGGACATCATATAAAGATGGAAAAATACTGAGCTACAGGCGCTCCCCCCCCACCTCCTGCCTGCGGCTGACAGCTGGCTGTAGGTAGGAGTCTGGGTGGAGGGGCCGTGCTGACTCGGCAGTGAGAGCCAGGGGGTGAGGCCGGCTAGGTGCTCGGCCAGAGCAGCTGGGTGTGGGCTGGCTGCTAGCACACCTGTCTGCGAGAAGAGATTAGCGGGGGCCTGCAAAGCATCCTGGGATGCTGGAGGACAGCAACTTAACTTGGGTCAGAAGAGGACCTGGTATAGAAGTTCGATAAACTTTCATTGCGGTCTTAGACTTAATCATTGATCCAGGTCTGTCTTAGACTGGGTTCTGTTATCTTTAAACCAGTCTGCGCGCTAAACTTCTGTTCAGTCTGGGTGTAGACCTGATCACGTCTACTGGTATAAGTGTAATGTCTGTACCTGGCTTGTAAAGCCTAAGAAACCCATGAAGCTTTAATCTAAATGGCATTTTAAATTCAGAAAATCTGTAAGCAACACAGTCTCTTTGTGAACCCTTCATCGGCAGTATAATTTCAGAACAATTTGTGATGTGGCAGCTCTCCAAATAATTTAAAAATAAGTCTTGCCACTCTTCTCGGTTGCAGATGACAATCCAAAGCCAATGTGGAAGAAAGCCTCTAGTTGGGATTTTGTTGTGCTAATGCACACATGAGCCAGCCAGACTGCTGCCAGGATCATAAGAAAAACCCGTCACGATTAAAGTAACTTGAAAATAACATGGAATTGGGATTGGGCCTTCTTGTAATGGGTGAGCTCTGAGTTTGGCTATAGCCTGGCCAGGGGACTGATGAGACTCCTACCGAATGCAAGCTGTGGAAAACTCTTGAACCAGCAGGCACGGATCTGATATTCCATCCAGGTGACATAAGACTTCTGTTTTGTTTTATGCCTGTCTGAGCACAGAGAAAACAATTAGCTTGACTCTGAAATGACTTGATTTACATTGAGGGTGAGACTGAGGATTGGAGAGAGTCTCCACGAGAGAGTACATAATTGTGATGCATTTACAGAACGTATGCGCTCCTTTTGACAGCCTGCACTGAATTTTGTGATCAAAATGGAAACTGTCTTGCAAATAAGGATGACGTGGTACTGCTGCTTCCAGTTGGTTAAGTTCCAATTAGTCTTACTGACCTAAGAGATTGTTGCATTGGTGGAAATCTGCAGGGGACGTGTCTTGCTGTGGCACAAAGCGAGCTTGATCGGGGTTTGTAGCTGTTAAGGTTTATTTGCATTTAAATTCCACTAGATACAAATGCTTGGTATTCATACAGAAGTCCCTACACTTTTTAGGTCGCTTCAAAGACCTCGCTAATAAGGATGGGGACCATCTTTGTGTGTGTTGGTACAGCATCTAGCACTTGATTGTGACTGGGGCTTGGAGCACTGCTGCAATGCTTGGCAGTTCTGTTTAATTTCCCTGAGCTACGAGGAAAGATGTTTCCAAGAACTTTGCATAGGTCTCTAGCCAGGCAGCTTCTAGCTGCTGCATCCATGATGCTTAAAAGATTTTGATACTAGTTTTCTGTACATAGATGGTTTCACCTGACCATTCTTTGTTTTTTCTTAGCATGTACATGTGCACATGTGTTCACATGCGGAGCGGGGTGGAGAAAAATATTGTCAAAATGGGAGAATGTGATGATACAGACACTACCATTGATGGGATAGTTTACAAATGTGGGCAGTGCCTGAAGTAGATTTAATTGCTCTTTAGAAGTTTTAGTCGAATTACCCTTTCACATATTGTACTTCCCGTCTCAAACTGAGTTGGATTCTTCCCAAATCTGATTTTATTTAAAAGTAATGTGAGCTTCCTTGCTTTATAAAGCAAACATCCTAATCATATGAAGACTAAGTACCTGCTTAATCTGGCTTCATAATGGGACTACTTGGATTCAAGTTTAAACACATATAGGGTCTACTCTGTGGCTTTAATCTTCGCTATGTTCATTAAGGTGCTGCTGTCTTTTTGATTCTTGAGTTAAACTAAACAATAAAACCAACTGGAAGTATGAACTTCACCCCCTTATTTTAACAGTGTTAGTTTTAGTTGTGAATATTTAATTGCCAACACTTTTAAACTTCCAGCCAACACTCAAACTCTCAGCTTGACCCTTTGAAATTTAATTATAAGAGACAGCTGGGTCCAGTTTTGTCTTAACTTCTGAGCATCTGGGGTATATTTTTGTGTCTGTGGTATCAGAAACTATCTGGAGGCATCTCATTACATTCAAATAAAAATTAAGTACATGCTATTCCTTCTACGGAGCTATTTGGTATAGATATGGCCCAAGCAGCAGGTCTCCATCAAATGACTCTTGCTGCTGGTCTTTGGTTTCTTATTTCTTACTGAAGAGAGATAGGGAAAGCCAGCAGAGATTTCTCTTTCCAAAATAGATCTGCATTTCTCTTGCTCTGAACGACACTTATGTTAGGGAGGAAAGTTATAATATTACTGTGTGAAGAGAGTTTGATCTGAAGACACAGAATCTCTTCCCTCCCTCAGGTAGGGGAAGAACAGCTGTAGGACAGGATGAAGCCTTGGAGTGATATTACTCCTCACACCTGCGGGCACCTTGCCAAGTTCTTACAGACACTGGAAGAGTCATGGAAGGAGTCACTGTAGAGACACAGGAAGGGCAGAACCAATTTGAGTTTAGGCTTTGGGTTTTTTATTTAATAATAATAATAATAATAATAATAATAATATCATTTCCCCACTTATCTTTAATTTTAACATTATTTTTGAAAGTTGTAGATATCCCGTTCAGTTGCAGATAGGGGCATGGGCAAGCAGCAAGGCAACTTGCAGGTGGCTGCACTCTCAATCAGGCACAACTAGCTGATTGGAAACAGGGCCCAGCTGCTTGTTATAAGAACAGGGCTCTGAGCAGTGAAGCCAGAAGTTTGCTGCTAACAGCTGGGAGAAGAACACCACTGGGTTGGAGCTGCTGCTCATGACATCTTAGAGGTACAGGGTAGGAGCTATGGGGGAAGGTGGAGGCTCCTGGTCCTGGGGCATGACCTAAAACTACACTCTGCTGGGGTAGGATGGTGTGGTGGGGCAGCTTCCAGGAAATGCCACACCAGTTGTTTCCCTAGTGAAGGGTGGGTATGGGGTGCCAGAAAACCTCAGCCCCTGCTGCCTTGTGGGTTTCCCCGTGGAGAGGAAAGGCTAGGGGAGCACACCCCAAAGACAAAGCAATAGTCCAGGTTCACAGTGAGGCCTGAGGCAGGGTCCTGGCCAGGTAGAGGGGCCAGAGACAGCCCAGGCTCACAGCAAGGCATGCAAAGAAGCCGAGTGTGAGGCTCCCAGTGCGGAGCCCTAAGCCTATGGAGAGCTAAATATGAAGCTCCTGGGGCAATGAGATGAGCTTGGGGATATTGAGAAGCCCATTGTGGGGCATGTAGGGATTGGGAAGCCCAGTGTGGGGCATGCTGGATACAGAGCCCTAGTAGGGCACGGGATTAAATATGGGACTGAGAGTCCCAGATGGGATTGAGTGGGGAATTACAATTAAAATGCGTGAGGGCATTGGAGTGAGGGCCCCGATGTGTGGCACTGAAGTGAGGGTCCTGGTGTGAGGGTATGGGAGTGCAGATCCCAGTGAATCTGCACATGAGGCACTGGAATGATATGGATGCCATCTGCAAGGCATGGGACAGGGTATAGGGAAGATCGGAGCTGTGTACATAGGTCCTTGGCATCAGGGCAAGTGAATGGGCAGCCTCCCGCCTTATTATTGACTTTCAATTGTACCATCAAAGGTGTGGCAGGCGCGGTCGGTGGGTGATTAGCCCAGAGACAAGTGGGCGGGCCAACGACCCGACTGGCCCCAGGATGCTCACTTGTTATAAGACCCTATACAGAGGTCATTAGTTGAATTAGTCTACAGTGAAGCAGGAGGCAGAGTAGGGTGGTACCTGACAGACTAACTGGTTCAAAGAGGTATGAGCTTTCATAGGCAACAACTTACTTCATTAGATGCTAGGAATGTGCTGCATTCCACATCAGGGATATGCACGTGAAATTGCTTCCTGCAAGTAATTCCACTTCAAGCTTGAGTGCGACATGGACCAAATCAAATAATGAAGGGGTCTTTTTATGGCTTTATAAGAGCAATTACAAGGACTGACATGGAAGAACACAGGAGAAGAATAGCTGAGGTATTATACTCTTCATTGAATTAGAAAAGGGCAAGCTGTTTCAAGAAGAAAAACAATTAAATACTGACAAATTTAAGCACTGCATGGGGGTTTTGGTGATACAGGTAGCTATTTCTTTCACCTAACAGTTAATTTTCCTTGCAGAATGAGTTATTGTTACTACCTCACGTCAAAACTATAGAAATTAGGGGAAGATTATTTTATGCCAAACCATGACAGACTCCAAAAGGCAATATCAAAGTAAAATTTTAAATGGCCTGTAATGGCAGCAGCTTCAGGTGTGCTTTGATTAGCTAGACAAGGTTCCTTGGGTGAATTTGATATCTTTTATTAGACAAACCCAAATAGTTGGAGAATAGTTATTAAGCAAGCTTTCGGGTTCAAAAACCCTTCGTCAGGCTAAGGAAGTGTCAGCAGTT
>NW_005842757.1:700779-701080 GCF_000455745.1 Alligator sinensis | reverse complement strand
CCCCGCACCAACTGCTGACACTTCCTTAGCCTGACGAAGGGTTTTTGAACCTGAAAGCTTGCTTAATAAATAGTTGGAGAATATTTGGGTTGGTCTAATAAAAGATATCAAATTCACCCAAGTCCATGATCTCCAGTATCCAGGAGGCTGATGAAATGGAGCTCATAGGCTCGTCTCTGGGAAGTGTTGTGTAAGTTTCCTTTGAGGATCAGTGTCACAACCCAAAGGGTGTGATTTTTGTTTGTGTGCGCTTCGGCACTGCTAAATTGTTCCCGCTAAATTATAGCTTCTTTGCACGGTG
>NW_005842757.1:699188-700299 GCF_000455745.1 Alligator sinensis | reverse complement strand
CGTCCGTGTTGTCTGTGTCTGTAACCGCAACTCAAGCAAGTTTTCCAGCCTACACCACTGCCATCTCGGTGTAAGTAAACAATCTTTAAAACTACCGCTAAGCGTTTGTGCCTAATTCCAGCTCGTCGCCCTCCCTCTCCGATCCAGCGTGCCCGGGCTGCTGGCCACAGCCCGCGTGCAGCACGGAAAAGGGCTCGGGTTGCTCCCGGCCCGCACAATCAGGACTGAGAGACTGGAGAGAGAGTGGCCCTCCTGTGAGAAATGTGCCCCCACCAGTAATTGGGTATTTCTTTGATTAGCTAGCTCTTTTTCCACAGAAATCACTGAGCTTTAGGAAATCTCATCCTTACATGAGATCAATTATCTCTTTGGATTTTTTTCCAATCTATCTGCCTAGTCTGTATTCAATACAGTAGGGTGAATCAACAAACTGAGTGGTTAAGATTATTAGTTTCCTTACCTGTGTGCATGTGGTTAACATTTTTGTGTGAATAGGGAAGGGAATGCATGTGCTTATACCATATATTTTTGCAGAATCTGGGCCTAGGTTATTTTCATAGACATTAGGGCTGGAAGGGACGTTGTGAGATCCTTGGGTCCAGCCCCTTGCCCCAAGGGCAAGAAGTCAGCTGGGGTCCGATAATCCCAGCAAGGTGAGCATCCAGGCATTTCTTGACCATATCCAGTGTAGGTGCTTGCACCCATGGGAGACTGATACTACATAGGTTCCTATCCTGTGTACGGGACCTCCATCTGACGCAGGAGGTACACGGTCCCACTAGGGGGAATGCCTTACTGGACCTGGTATTGGCAATGGGGGATGACATGGTAGGAGACCTACACATTGGTGGACACCTGGGGGACAGCGATCACCTAATAATAGAATTCTTCATAAGACGTCGAGTGGGTAAGGTAACTAGTAGGGTGAAAGTGCTAGACTTTAGGAAAGATGATTTCAATGAACTCAGGCGATTAGTCAAGGACGCACTGCAGAGTAGGAGTTTTGAAGAGATGGGAGCCCAGGAAGGGTGGCTGTGCCTTAAGGAAATGATCCTTCGGGCACAGAGGGAGACAATCCCGATGCGGGGAAAAAGGGGGAAAGGGGCCAAGA
>NW_005842757.1:696123-698167 GCF_000455745.1 Alligator sinensis | reverse complement strand
CCCTCTTTCCTGCCTATGCAGGGGTTGGACTGAACCCTGGGGGACACCACTGGTCTCCATGCGCCATGTTGACTTGGTTCCATTGACTACCACTCTCTGGGTCCAACCACGGAGCCATTTCCTCAGCCATCAGACCATAAGGTTGCCAACGCCACAGATCCCCAATTTTACCATGAGGACATCATGGGAGACCAAGTCTATAACAAGAAGCCCCTTCTTGCCATCACCCCCCATTTTGTGCATTTCTTTTTCCTTCTGAATATTGCAGAGACCTAGCACACTCATTGCATGGGTGTGGCACGGCTCAGAGCAAGCCAGAAAGCGGAAGTGACTTTCTGTAGGAGAAACCTAGAAACTACATCTATATCTCAATTAAGCTCAGTGTCACTAAAGAAAACAAAAGAACTAAACTATCCACTGCAAAGACTGTAAAGATATCCTGGTGCTAACCTAACTCACTAACTGTCCTCAGTAGCCTTTGATCCTCACTACCTCACATTTGCATTTTTACGTATTTTTCACAGTGCATTTTTATATTTCTCATCTTTACCATGGCATTTTGTATTTTATACTTTTAAGCCCTTAAGGAATATACTCCCTGTAGAATGAAGTTACACCCTGGACCATTGTTAAAAACTGCATTGAAATTGTAAAGTGATAAAATCTGCTATATTGGGCTGGTCCCTTGAGTGAATGCAAGTATGTATGAGGATCACTAGGTAATTAAATGACAAAGCAAGAGCCTCTGGCTGTTAATTGACAATAGCCTAGCCAGAGAAACTTACCATCACAAAACTTGACTCTACCAGCCTAATCAAGCCAAAGAACTGATTCCTGGAACTGAGCACCCACCCTATTGACTATTCCTGCAACCCTTAACAATACCATTGTTAATTAATCAAAATCACAAACTGACTCCCAAAACTGCATGAACCAGCAGACAGAGACCACTGTGACTGACAGCTGTCATGCACTACTCAAGACCCACGTGGTACAGCGACCTCCGGGTTGGGCAGCCACGATGATGCTGGGGGATCACACAAGCCTGTCAGAAAGGGATAAAAGGCAGTGAAGTGTGACCCTCAGTGGTGCCCTCTCATCCAGCACCCGACCTACTGAGACAGAAGGACAAGCAGGCGACCTCCTTCTGGAGAAGACATCGCCTTGGAGGAAGCTGACCATTGACAGCAGATCCTCAGTGCCTTGGCTAGGTAGATAGAGTAACACCCGTGCTCTCGCAACCACTACAGAAGCTACTGTACACTGTACTACATGGGTTCGAATGAGTGAGTGTATGTTGGTGTGTGTTAAGGTGGCCAGTACCCCTCATAACTCAAAGTTTGCATTTATGATTTTATTGGTAACTTCACATCCCATACAATAAAGTAGAATTCATTATGATCCCGTGAGCTGGTCCTTTGTAGCCAACAAGTCAAAGGCTTTTTTGAAATCCAAGTAAATGACATCAGCCTCTCCTTCCCTGTCCAGCTGACACGTCACCTGGTCATAAAAGGAAATGAGGTTGGTCAGGCATGACCTACCCCTAACAAAGCCATGTTGGCTCTCTCTCAGGAAGACGCCTTCTGTTAGCCTGTTGTTGATGGATTCTTTAATAATTTTTTTTTCAAGATCATTCCAGGGATTGAGGTCAAACTGATTGGCCTGTAGTTCCCTGGGTCTTTCTTCCTTTCCTTCTTGAAGATGGGCCCCACACTGACCCACTTCCAATCTTCAGGAACCTCTCCCGAGCCCCACGAGTTCTCAAATATCCTTGCCATTGGCTGTGCTATGATGTCAGCCAACTCTTTTAGCACTCTTGGGTGCACTTCTTCTGGGCTTCTTCTGGGCTGGACTTGTGGACGTCCAGCCTCTCAAGCCGTTCCCTCACAAGGCCTTCACCATTTGTATGTGTATGGTCGCTCTTACCCTGGTAATCCTGTGTCCTGTCAAGCAGGGTGATCCCCTTGGGCAGTGGGAAAACCTATGCAAAGTAATCAAGGAGATTAGCTTTTTCCTGGGTGTCCGTTGTCAGCTGCCCCGTTTG
>NW_005842757.1:682486-696113 GCF_000455745.1 Alligator sinensis | reverse complement strand
CTATGTTGCCTTTATTTTTTTCTTTCAACTTCCCACATATCTGAAGAAGGACTTTTTATTGTCCTTGATTCCCGTATCCAGTGTGAGCTCAGTTTCAGCCTCAGCTTTTCTGGTCTGCTCCCTACAGGTGCAGGCCAATGATATATAATCCTCCTTAGAGGTATTTCCCATCTTTCAACCCTTTATAAGCTTCGCTTTTAAGATTAAGGAGGTTATATAATAAAGTGAATTCAAGCAATGTTGAGAGCTAATTTATGGTCCCATCCTCTCCTACATTGCATTCAATAATTTACACTTTTTCCTTTGCAGTCATGTAGATTTGAGTGGGCTAATGAAGATATTTATATCAGCAGTTCTTCCTTTTAATAAGTACATTTACACTTAACCAGTTATGCTTCCTACTTGCTTCCCATCCTTTATTTTTGTTTAATCGGTTGATTTTGCTGTGTTTGTTAATGGAAAGATTTTCATACAATTTCCGAGCACTCCATGATCCTTGGGGTTGGTTTTTTGTTTTTTTGTTTTTTAATGACTGAAACGTATCAGAAGCAATAAGCACCTGGCAAGACCAGGAATGGCTTATTTATTTTTAGGGTTGTAAATGTTAAAGGGCAAAATGTGAGCATGACTTCCAGGATAATTCAGTTTCAGGACAATGCAAGTTCCTTATTGAAACCTTAGGCTCCACAATAAACTTCCCTTACTTTGGAACCAAGGTGTCTTACTAAATGAACTCCATTTTTCACATTGTTCCAGATAAGAGCCACTGGCTATGGAAATACTGCTTTCTTTTAAATTTGGAAAGACTTCTGAATGATTCTTGCTGTCCTGGAACCAGGTTGAATTGGCTATGTTTTGTGGCAGTAATACAGTGGCTTTTCAGATTATTTAAAAATTTGCTGTGATAAAAGCAGTGTTGTGTGTGTTTCAAAAGCTGTTTTAACACTTTATGTGCCAGAAATATGCACTCTGCCATTATGCCCTGTGGAGAGGCAGCAGCACTACAGCCCAGGGCTATACTGGCCTGTATTCCTGTCTCAAAAGCAAGAATTGCTGCTGTTGTTCATAATGGGATGAAAACCTAAGAAGCTACTGAGGTGCATTATATGATTAAACCATGGCATCCAAAACTGAAAACCTGCTCATTGCTGGGATATCCAATGCGGTATATAAATATACTTCCCCTTTGTGAGTTGAAAACATTAATTTATTAAAATGTACATTTGCCTTGGAGAGAGTGGGTGGGAAGTGTCCATAAACATTAGAAATGGTGCATGGATGATATGCTTCATGCTGGGGTGATGTTGTAACCATGATGATCCAGGAAAAAATGCAAGAGGCAAGGATCTGGGGGGAGACTAGTATCTTTTATTGGACCACCTGTACATTTGGGGGGGATGTAGATGTGCTTTTGCATACCGTTGTACCTTTCCTCACGTCTGTGTCTCTCTCCCAGGTATACACCTGGTTCAGTAAAAGATATCGCCCTCATAAATATTAGCTGGATTGGAGGAGAAGGGAATCGCACATTCCCAAACAGCTAAGTGCTTATGCCCACCAGAACTATATTAGAAGCATTAATTCAGAGTGCAAATTGTCACTGGCATAAAATCTTGCATATCCGAATTTACAACCGTCTCCCACTAGCACTCCAAGAGGGGATGACTTTCACATACAGCACTAGGAACTGGGGGATTTCAACTCTTTTTTTCAGCTCTATCAGGGTCTTTCCCATGTTATCTTGGGCAAGTCATCTACCCTCACCCTTGGGATCACCTCTGTCCTGTACTCTCTGCAGGTATTTCAACCGGGATACAAGTAGAGGAAATGCTGCCAAGTGTGTGAATGATAAAGAAGTCTGATTGGGTTGCGCTGTACATTTGCTTTGCACCAATGTAAACAGTTATACCGGGACCAGGCAGTGAAAAATCAGTCTATTTGTGTCTGTTCCCCAACTGCATAATACAATTACTAGCATCAGAGCTGCACAATAGAAATAATAGTGGGTTACTGTAAAAACAAGCAAGGGAGAAAGGAGGAAACACGGTGGCTTTAGGTAAGCAACTTGCCAATACACATGAAGCAGCACAGGTGGATGGTATCTTTTGGGATAAGATAACACAGTACTCTTGCATAAAAAAAGAGATAAAAAATAGCTCCCAGGAGAAAAGAAATCTGCCTGTAACAAGTACAACTAAGGGTTTTGGAAGCGATGTGCTTGGAGAGATCGGCAGAGGCCTTGGGCACAATTAGGCGGGTAACAGATGGTGTGCTGGGCAAAGAACAGTGATGAACGCCCAATAGGTGCCAACATCGGCAAAACAAACATAACCCCATCTCGTAGCCCTTTCAGGAAAAGACCTAGCATAGGTTGGGAAAGGTGAGTTAGGGTCAAGCAGCTCAAGACAAGCCAGCCGGGGTAAATATGCAGAGAAAGGAATTTAAACTCTGAAGAAGTGACAGACGGCTGATGAGCCTGCTGTACTGGGAAGGACAGAAAAGATGATATTCTAGGATGGGGAGGGGACTTGCAAGGATCAGGGATACCAGAGATTAAGGGGGCTGCTGGCCAGACTGGGCTGGGTGATCTCGGGAATGGTCTTCTGGGGAAGTGGAGGAGAGGATGGCTGCAGCAGCGGCAGGCCAAGGTCACCATTTCAGCTGCACGGAGAAGGCTGCAGACCAGAAGGAAACGCTGCAGCTTGAAAGAGAAATGCTGCACTTGAAGACCAAGCAGCTCATAAATCTGCAGCAAGAGAAACCCCAGCGGCACTCGCAAGGGGAAAGAGAAGGAGCGACTGCATGAACCTGAAGTGGAGAAAAAGCATAAGCTGCACCCTGATCCAGGAGGCAAGGGTAGATTTTGGGTCTTTGAGTGGCATGAATCCTAAATAAGAAGGAAGCTTCATGTGTGCATGTGCTTAGTATATTTTTCTGATGAGTTTGTGAATTAAATCAGATGACTCCTGAGGAACAGGTTTGGTGTCTCTTCCCTCTTGCCTGACTGGGAAGGCCCAGGGTGCTTGCAATCGGTCCCTTCACTAGGGAGAGCAATGGGAATTGGGAGAAAAGTAAATAATCTTTGCTGCCAAAAAATAAAAATAAAAAAATGTCACCCCCAGGATGTAGGAAGAAACTCAGGGGAGGAGGTCAGGAGAAAGGTATTATGTTGAAGTGGCTGCTTAGTTTAGGAGTCCTTTTCTCTTAGAGCTGAGCATGCAGTCCAGAAACGAGAGGATGGGCACAGACGCTGGTCCCTGGCTTGAACGAAAGCCCAGAGGAAAGTGGCTCATGATGTGGGAGCCAGGGGCAGGACCTGCTGGTGCTTCCCCCTGATCACTGCCTGTAACTCCAAATTGACATCCAAAGACGGATGGCAGAGATGTGCAGTTTTATCACAGGCAAATAAAAAGGCACCGATGGGCTGACTGCCTGCAGCTCGGGAGGCTCCTGACTCCTGGAGGGGGTGATCCAACAGGCTGCCCAGGCAGAGGCCATCCAGCCTAGTGCATCAGGCTAACCGGGGGAGTTCAGGGGGTTAGGCGGGGTGGGCATATTCACACCTCAGCCATTTGCCCACACGGCTTGCTGCCCCCACCCCGAGAGTGCAATATAACGGTAGTAACCTGCGTGGAACAAGGATGGAGGAACCTAGGTTGCAGAAGGGAGGAGTTTGGAGAAAGTGCATGAAGCCGGTGCTACCTACGGTATAGGGGTAGGCTAATGATAAGAGGCAGAAACAGATCTACAGTCCAACCTTTTATTTGCTTGCACTTAAAACATGAGAACAAACACCTTATCCCCACATTTACCTGGTTTCTTGCAACAGCACCACATACACTGTCACCCCTGCCAGCTGGGGAGACTAGAGAGGTGGGAGGAGGGGCATGCTGAGTAGCAGCAGGCCTTCTTGAATTTGTTAAGTTTTCTGAATTTCCTTCCAGCCTATGCCCAATATTTATAAGTGACTGATTTTAATATTCTAATAAATGACTGCTGATTGGTTTTATTTAAATTTCTTTGTTTCATTGAAACTTTTGCAACTGGACAGAACCAGGTCTCTTGTGGACTTGGACGGTGGTAGTTAGGATTTCTGTCCTTGGGAAAGAGGGAGGGTTTCTAATCTCCTTTCCTTCCCCATTGTGGAGTGCTGTTCCTGTTTCTTCTTTACTGTACTTTATAGTCTTCTCTGACAGGGCTGTTTTTGTTTTTACAAATTATCTACACATTTTAACAAAAACTATATTTATTATAGCAAAATAACATCGAATACTTTTGGTTACATCAATCACTACTGCTACTACTTTAAGATAAGGCTATGATATAGTGTATATGGATTATTTTAACGTATCGTCTTCTCTTATCATCTTTTAGGCATTGTGCTTTCTTTAATTGTTTTGAGATTTCCTTTACTTGCTTTGCTTACCAAGTTTGGCTGTCACACCTGCAAAAGTGCACACGGTGGTTACTCAGAAACAGGCTTTGGGTGTCCTGCTTAGCATTACTTCTGCAACTTAGCCTAGGCCCTTGAAAATGGCTGAGGCTGGCAACATCAGTCTCTGTGGGTGTGACTGGAAACCCCAGGCTCGTTTCAGTATCTTTGTAAATAGCTCTTTTAATAGAGAACCACCGTCTGCTCCGTGAACTGTGGTGACGTCGGCCAGTTTAAGGAGACCGTGTCCAGGAGGGCCCAGAGTCTAGGCACTGTCTTGGTTGCCCCAAGCAAGGGTCCCATTAAATCTGGGACCTCACACAGCAGCTTGGTGAGTGTTTAGTTGGGGGGCACCTAGCAGGGCTGTGACCATGAATACTCTGCTCCCAGCCAGACTGAGACTGAGAGTGGTGGTTTTTAGCTTGTGTTATTTTTTTTTAACCAAGATGCAATAGATTCTTATGGGACGGAGCTGCAAACTCTGCCATCCAGTAAAGCTTCCTTAATTAGGGACAGCATTGTTTGTAGGCCATGTAATTCTAGTTTACAAAGGAGACTGAGAGAACCAGATATAACCCTAGAGAGGTGCTTGAAAATGGCAAAGACGGAGAAAGAATTACAGTAATAAGAGCCACTCGAGCAGAACAAGTACATAAACTCATGCTGATGGATTCCAGGAAGCTGGACAGAGATACCGGCAGGCATCATTGTCTGGTGTATACCGTGTGGAAAGGAACGGCAACGCTCAGCCGATGGACATCGGTACCAAGGGGTGTGATGGAGAGACCCACTCCAGGCTTCAATGCTGCAACTACTCCTAGAAGAGAAATGCAGCAGAACAAGGAGTCCTAGGGCCAGAAGGGACCACAAAAGTAATCTAGTCCCCCCACCCCGGGACAAATGCAGGATAGATGTTCCTACACCAGCCTGGACAGGTACTTATCCACCCTCTTTTTTGGAAAGCCTCTGAGGAAGGAGATTTCACAGCTCCCCAGGACAGTGTGGTCCATTGCCCTGCTCTTCTTGCACATAGTAATGGAGGGGGAAGAGGAGCAGGGTGCCTTCAGCAGATCTGGAGCCTCTTCATGTATGAGCATGGCAGCAGGTGGCTGCCAGCCAGTCTAGTGCCATGCTTGCAAGTTGTGACACTCGCTGTGGCAGCTGGACAGCTGCTGGGACTTGAGTGGGCCAGTTTGAAACTAAGTGGGTGCATCCATGTGCCCTGCCACTGCTGGGACTGTAACATAAATACACCCTTAGGTGTAGGCAAGTAGCAAAGAAACATAATAGGCCTAGATAGGAAACCTCTTAACAAATGCAGGAGCAATTACAGGTGAGCACCAGGCTGAGAACTAAAAATCAAAGGGTTGCTCAGTCAAGGGGTTTTGCTTGCTGTTTTGTGAGCTGTTCTCTCTAATGTTTTCATTCGAAATAGCTAATGCTTTGCTTCGGGGGCTGTTTGGTCCCTGTTACCGCTGTCATTGCTCCCAGAAGAAACAGTGGCATGATTTGAGCCTGTCTGAGTGCCAGACTCTTGTGACCGCATCAGGAGAATCGCTGGTTGGAGATTGGAGAGCAATAATGCTTGAGGAAACCAGGAAAAGTCACAGGTGCAGCCTGCTTGGTGACCTTGGCCAGGATCCTTGGCACATTTGTCACTACTCATATATTTGTTTTCCTTTGTTGTGATTTGCCTTCAAAATGCAGGAGGAATGTGAGGCTTTCAATTCGGAGATACCTGCTGCTGGGTCTGAAAGTCACTTTTAGGGTAACAAAGCATTACATTTCTCTTATGGACTCAAGTATTGTCTTGCTGATACCTTTCAGTAGCAACAGAGGCTGGCTAGATCTTCTGGGAGGCAAGGGATTTTGTGGGTGATGCATCTTTTATTGGCCCAATTTTGCCTGCCTTTGACTTTTGTGGGTGACGATACCTTTTATTAGTCCAATAAAAGATAACTGTCCACAAAAGTCAAAGGCAGGCAGAGTTGGGCCAAATAAGGTACTGTGAACAAAAAAACCCTTGCTTGCATATTTTCTGGACCATTACAGCTACAACACCACAACAACACTATTGAAACATCTGGCAGACAAGGTGCTTTGGGTAAATCTAGTATCTTTTCTTAGACCAACTCAAATAGTTGGAAAAATTCTTCTTAGCAAACTTTTGGGTATAAATACTCATCGTCGGGCTGAGGAAGCATCTGCAGCTGGTGTGTGCTCTTCCTGGATGGAAGGAATAGTAAAGAAGCCAGAGGCTGGCATGCATGCAAGACAGGCAGTAAGTGAAGATGTAAATTGAGAAGTCAGTGGGTGAGAGACAGGCTTGGGGAGGGGGAAGAGGGTAATGAATGTAGCTGGGATACAGTAGAGCAGTACCTAGGGAGTCAGGTGTTAGGCAGGTTATAATGTGTCATACATCCGGTGTCTATATTTAGTCCTTGACTTTTTGTATCCAGGAGGTTGATAAAGTGAAGTCCATAGGCCCATCTGTGACAGGTGTTTTGTAAATTCCCTTTGAGGATTAGAGATTGGAGAGAGGGTGGTTTTCTTGTGAGAAACGTGCCCTTGTGGGTAGTTGGGTATTCTTGTCTTTGATAAGTTTCATAGTTTAACGTTGTTAGGGTCGGAAGGGACCTGAGCAGATCATCAAGTCCGACCCCCCTGCCGTGGCAGGAGTCAAATGACCCCAGCAAGGTGTCTATCTAGCCTCCTTTTGAAGACCCCCAGGGTAGGAATGAGCATCACTTCCCCTGGAAGTTGGTTCCAGATCCTAGCCACCCTAACTGTGAAGTAGTGCCTCCTGATATCTAGCCTGAATCTACTGTCTGTCAACTTACAGCCGTTATTCCTCGTTATCTCCGGTAGTGCTCAGGGGAACAGGGACTCCCCCAATGCCTGCTGGTCCCCCTTGGCCAGTTTGTAAATGGCCACCAGGTCCCCCCTCAGCCTTCTCTTGTGGAGGCTGAACAGGTTCAGGTCCTGTAGCCTCTCCTCGTAGGGCCTGCCCTGCTGCCCCCTGACCATGCAGGTGGCCTCTGAAAACTCTCCATGCTGGCCACATCCCTCCTGAAGTGCAGTGCCCAGACCTGGACGCAGTACTCCAACTGCGGCCTGACCAGTGTCACATAGAGGGGGAGGATCACCTCCTTGCACCTGCTTGAGATGCACCTGTGGATGCACGACGTTTGCCTTCCTGCCCGCTTCCTCCCATTGGTGGCTGTGGCGGGGCACTGTTTGTGCCTGCCACTTTAAGGGCGAGAAGACAGCAGCCCGCAGGTGCCTGATGAGGGCGGCGGCCATTTTGGATCTAGGGCTGCCCATATAAACAGGGCAGTTTTGCTGCTGGGGGCCAGGCAACAACACCACCTGGCTGTAGGGCTGCTGGTTTCATCTGGAGGTAAAGGAGGAGATGTAGGGGATGGCTAGGAGGCTCCTGGTCCTGGGCACAACCTAAAACCCCACCTGCTGGGAGTGGGTGGCCTGGTGGGGCTCTCAGTGGCGCGGGAGCCCCCAGGAAATGCCAGGACAGTGACCACCCCGGTGAAAGGCGGGTCAGGGTGCCTTAACCCCTAGCCCCCCCAACCGGGTGGGTTACCCCTTTGTAGGGTCTGGAGGGTGGACCTTCGGAGAAAGAGAGTGATGCCATAGACTCATGCCTGTCTGGACTTCCCCTGACTGGTCCATGCTGGGGCCAGGACCAGAAGGGCCGAAGCGCCGGGGGCCCACCGTGAGGAATGCCCAGAGCTGAGGGCCTGGGGCTCCGACTGGCCTGGAGCTGGGCCAGGGCTAGTAGCCAAAGGTCCCGGGGGGACCACACCTGGAAGGGGAAGCAGCTCAGGGAGCTATGCTGCCCAGGATGAAGGCAGATTAGGCTGCTGCAATGGAGGGATCATAGAGGGGTTCAACACTAGGATTATGGGGCCCAGAGTGGGGGCCGGTGATTGTGAGAACATCTGGATGCCATCTGCGAGGCTTGGGCTGTGATGTAGGGGAGGAACAGAGCCTCAGATAGCGCCCCTTGGCATCGGGGCAGGAAATGGGCAGCCTCCCGCTTTGTTAACAACAATTAATCAATTACCAACAAGGCGTGGCAGGAAAGAAGGCAGGCGGTTAGCCCAGAAACAGGTGGGCAGGCCACAGGGAAATCGGCTCCGAGAAGGCCCCCTGTTACAGTGGCCCATGTTCATCTTGGATTTAACATTGACTCCAAGATCCTTTTCTGCCTCCGCACTGACGAGGAGGGTGTTCCCAGCCTGTAGGTCTGCTGCTGGGTCTTCCTCCCCAGGTGCAGCGCCTTGCACTTGTCAGCGTTGAAACCCATCCTGTTCTCATCTGCCCACCCCTTTAACCTGTCCAGACCCAGTTGTAGTCTGTCCCTCCCTTCTAGTGTGCCCACTTCTCCCCACATCTTAGTGTCGTCAGCAAATTTGAACAGGGTGCTTTTCACCCCCTCGTCCAAGTCGCTGATGAAGATGTTGAACGGTGCGGGTCCGAGGACCGAGCCCTGGGGGACCCCACTGCCCACATCCCTCCAGGTCAAAAATGACCCATCCACCCCCACTCTCCAGTACACGTTCAATCTGGTGCGCAGTTGTTGTTTGGTCTCTCCTACATATTTTCCATCCAGGCATTTGATGCATTGGATGAGATATATTACATTTCTGGAGGTGCAGCTGTAAGATCCAGGAATTTGCCAACACATCTCCACCCCGCATCCCCTCCGAATTACAACACCCCACAACAGAGCCATCAGCATTCCTATGTCCTTAGACCAACACGGCTGCAACCTCTAGCCCTGAAACGTCTGGAGCACTGTTAGGAATAAAAATCTGCAGTTAGCTGACCTGAGCACTTGATGTCAGTATCGATCCACTGAAGGTCAGGTAAAATGAAAGCAATGCCTAAGTACCCAGTAAATATTTCTAAGAACCCTACTGAGAAGGGTTCGTCTTCCTGCCGAGCTGTGGGAACATAGATTCTATTCCCTTTTTTTTTCTAAGGAAAAAGGAAACCTTTTTATTAGTGGAGTGAAAGAATACAGTAAATAGAGTTGTTGCAACGGCTCAAGTACATCACTGTCCGGTTGAGACGTCTATGAAGTTGGATCAGGGCTGAATGAATGTAGCCATTGCATTAAAAATCCAAGCAGAGCCATATTAGTGTGTTGCAGCTTTCTAGTGTGATCCACATCATTGAGCCATTTATCCAAAGTTACCGAGGCTGTTGTCTTTGTCACTGTTTTCCAGGCAAGCTCATGATAGTCAACCAATCAGAAGTACAGCACTGTTCTCTTTGGTTGCCTTTTGCCTAAAAAGCAAGTGGAATATTCAGCTGGTTTCCTGGTAGGAGCAATCTTCTGCCCTGGGAATTGATCCTTTAGCAGGTTTTTTACCTCTTATTGCAACTGTTTTAGCAATAATGAGTCACTATAGCGTTTTAGCCACTATCAGGAATACGGACCAGATTTTCCCCCCTCTTCCTGGGGGAGTACTTTCATCACTAGCTATTCCTATGGTGGTTCAGCTTCAACAAGGGAGGCTGAAAATGCCCATAGCTAAGCCTTGCAAATGCCTGGATAATTAGGCCACTCTCCTGGGAAGGGGGATGTGTTGCATTAGGAATTGAGCCAGGTCTCCCACTCCCTAGGTGACAGCCCTAACCACTCGGTTATCCTGTAGAAGGTGGGTGACCCCTCCAGCCTCACCACTGGTTTTTTTTTTAATTAATTGATTAATTAATTATTTTTGAATGACAGTGACCACAGGTGCTGCCCTTCATCCTGAACTCGATGCTCTCTGTGTATTAGGTGTGTGCTCAGAGTGTACATGTACTGGATCACATGGGATTTGGTGCAGAGATCCCTAATTTGCAAATCCCAAGCAGCCATAAGCAGAGTGTAGGTGTCAGCCCAAGATGGTGGACCTGAACCTTGGGTATCTCAATAACTTTTAATGGCAAAACCATCAGTGCTCTTGGACTCTTAGGCACCTAGGTGGTTAGGCAGGGATTTTGCGGACTGCTCACTCAGACTTAGGTGCTTAAATTGTGACTTAAACAGAATTCAGGTACCCAAGTTCTCATCTGCATTTTGCCCAAGGTCACACACACAAATTTAAACTGATATCTTTTTGTCCTTCCCGCGGTGGACATGGAGAACAGTTGACCACTATCATTTTTGTAACAACCATTTAGGTCCTGTATGATCATTCTTATTTCTATCTCCTCAGTCGTTTCTTTTCTAGCCTAAACAAACTCGATTCCTTCAGCTGTTTCTTGCAAGTCTGGTTGTCTAAGCCTCATGGGATTCTTGCTGCTTTCTCCAGTTTGTCTACATCTTTCTTAAAATGCAGTGTCCACAACTGGACGGAGCACTCAAGATGAGGCCTCACCAATGCTGAGCAGAGTTTTGTAATTGCTTTTTGAATCTGACACATTAATGAATGAGATTTGGTTTGGTTTTTTGGAAAATAAATAAATAAATCCCTTCATTGACTCGTACTGAGTTTGTGACCTACTATAATCCCAGATCCTTCCTTACAGTACTGCTGTGCAGCTGGATGGCTCTCGCATTGTATGGGTGCATCTAATTTCTCCTCCTTCAAGGTAGCGCTTTGCACTTGTCTTGGCATGTACTAGCTTTGAAGTTGGCATATTTGGAGTTTGGCAGCCTGTGGGGCAGACCTCCGAGTACACTGTGCGTGCATCATGTCCAATGCTGGCAGGTAATCCATGACTGCTGTGTCCTTGCTCCTGTGGGGCAGTGGGGGTGCGAGTTGACTATTGCATTTGGCTAAATCCAGTTCCTCAGTGGGCTTCTCTACTGCTGCAGGGGCAGCTGCCAGCAAGGACAAAGCCCTACACCTTCCACCCACCAAAGCTTGCAGACTTATTCCAGACCTAGGCATTTGATAGTGAGTCTGTTCATCCACAGAGGCCGTTCTCGGGTCTGCTGAAGGCTCAAGGACAGTCACTGGGAGCAAGCCTGGAGCAGCAGACTTCCAGGTCTGGACTTGGGTGGGTAGAATTGGGGTAAATCATGTTCCAAACCTCCCCCCCACCAAATGACAGACCCACTGTTGCAGCAGTAGAGACAGGCCCAGGGACACCCGTGGTGCATATAACCCTGCCCGTGCACCTGCACTTTCTGCTCTGAACATGAGCTATTACAAGGAGTGGTTTTGGAGAAGGTTATTTTGTTCATGAACAGAAGCACAGGCAGTGTTGCTCTGCAATTGCTGTTTGACAGCTCCCAGTCAGGGAAGCAAATGTAGTGCAGTGTGGTCTGCAGTCAGGGGATGATGGTAAGGGAGAAAGATGGGCAAAACAGTCTCGTGGCCTGAGTCTGCAGGGGAGAGGAGATTTGTCGCCTGGCCTCTGAGTGGGTATGTAGCCAGGCAGCCTCCTCGCAGTGCCCCCTTTGTCTGGGTGAGTGCCTCTCGCACTCGCTGCTCCCACCGCTGGGTGCTGTGCAAGGCCCTGGTGTGACCTAAAGAAGTCAGGAGGTGACAGAGGTTTCCAGAGGCTGTGCTCTCAGCAGTCAGGGTGGGGCACAGGCCGTTTTCCTTACTCCCTCCATACCCTGAACCTGTCCTGTTGCATGTCCCTGTACCCCCTGCAAGCCGGCTGGATGGGAGCAGCACACTTCTGGGGTAGGAGGTGCTCCTCACTGTGCTCCTCTGGTATCTCTGGCTTTGACAGCCAGGGTTAGGGCTGAGCATCAACAGCCAAGCAGGCTCCAAAGCACACAAGGAAGTGAGAGGACAGCAGGGGACCATCCGCCAAGGGTTTCAAGTTGGGAGAGGGGGTGTGGACTTGGCTTAGCCTTGGTCCTCAGAAGAAAGTATATGTCTGCTGCACCTCCAAGATGCTCCAACCTCAGAGAGCAGGGAGGCCCAGGGCCAGCATATCCCCTTCCCTGATGCATGCATTCGCTGCTCTCCCCCGCCTTGTTCCCTCTGCTCTGACAGGCCTTTCCTTCTGGGCACCACCGAGAGCTTTTTACAATATACAAATCCTCCCTGTCCCAGGAGATCAATAAGAAAACAGCAGAAGGGGGTTAGCAAGCAGTTGTATTAAAGCAATTAGTAATGATTAATGGAGTGTTCTCAGCTTGGGAAGCAGGCAGTGGGGGGTCCCGGAGGGACGAGTGCTGGAGTTGCTGCTGCTGAACAGACAGAACAGCTTGCTTGAGTGTCGGCCTTTGGTAGCTTGTTTGGATGCAAATGGTATAAGCATGGTTTTAGCTGAAGTCCTGCGTCCCTTGCTCCTGCCTGGCTCAGCAGCTGCAGAAATCACAGCTGGCAATAAAGCAGTGCCAAAGGCACAGGTTTACCTCTGCACCTTGGTAAAGCAGCCGCCTCCTACTTAAGCAGCACTGTGCCGATGAAGACTGCCGCTCTCTTCCTGCCGAGCTCTGCTGCGGATGCCTGTTGTGTGGCTTCAGCAAGGCTCAATAACAGCACAGATGAGTTGGATCTTGGAAGCGTTGACACCAAGTCACCCATCCCAGAAGCACATTGGGGCTAGGTACAGAAGTTGCATGTAAACTGGCTTAAGTCATCAAACTGGTTTAAATGTGTAACGGAACAGAAGTTCAGTGCACATAAACCAGTTTCAAAATGGCTGAAACTGGTTTAAAATAAACCTGGTTGAATGTAATATCAGAGACTTAACTGATTTGGGTCAAGCCAGTTTATGAAACTTCTGTCCCAGACCCCTTCCTGATTTAAGTTAAATCAGAGTCCTCCAGCATGCTCTGCATCCCTGGGCTGGACTGTGCTGTCTGCTTCAGCAGAGAAGGGTTGGGGAGGGGGGAGGGGGGAGGCAGGGGCTGTCTGGGGCCTGGGGCCAGGGAGCGGGGTCACTCAGAGGCACTTGGAAGCAAGAAGAGGAGTTGATGAGCAACCCTTCAGAGTCCTGCTGTTGTGACTGTGGACTGCAAACCCCAGAGACCTGGGGGGGGAGGGGCAGCAGGAAGAGGAAGTGAATGCATGGCCCATACTGGCTAGTGCCAGAGAGCTGTGCTCTAGAAGACCCCCTCCCCCGGCATCTGGCCTGAGCCACTACAGGCATGTGGCTGCATTTCTTGAATCAAAAGTAAATAAAAAGAAAAGGAAATATCAAGGAAAATAAAAAGTCCTTTTTCAGATCTGTGGGGAGCCGGAGGAAAAGCAAGGGCAACGTTGGACCACT
>NW_005842757.1:678217-681521 GCF_000455745.1 Alligator sinensis | reverse complement strand
AGAAAGAGACTTGGGGGTCATCATTGACCACAAGATGAACATGAGCCTTCAATGCAATGCTGCGGCTAGTAAAGTGACCAAAACGCTGGCTTGCATCTGTTTGCTGATGACACTAAACTTTGGTGCATAGCGTCCACACCTGAGGACAGGCTAGTGATCCAGGCTGACTTGGATAAACTTAGTAAGTGGGTGGATACAAACCCAATGATGTTTAATACCGATAAATGTAATGTACTTCATCTCGGAGGGGGGGTGGGGGGGTGGACCTGCAGCATACTTATAGGCTCGGCAGCATTACACTTGCTAGCACTGTGGCTGAAAGAGACTTGGGGGTCATGATTGACCACAAGATGAACGTAAGCCACCAATACGATGTCACAGCTGATAAAGCAAACAAAACCCTGGCTTGCATCCATAGATGCTTCTCAAGTAAATCCCAGGATGCCATCCTCACATTGTACTTGGCCTTGATGAGGCCGCAGCTGGAGTACTGCATCCAGTTTTGGGCTCCACAATTCAAGAAAGATGTGGAGAAGCTTGAGAGTCCAGAGGAGCCACGTGCGTGATCAGAGGGCAGGAGAACAGGCCTTATGAAGAGAGGCTGAGAGCCATGGGACTCTTCAGCCTGGAAAAGCTCAGGCTCAGGGTGGACCTGGTGGCTGCCTATAAGTATGTAACGGCTGTGCATCAGGATCTGGGGGAACATCTGTTCACCAGGGCGCCCCAAGGGATGACAAGGACTAATGGTCATAAACTCCTCCAAGACTGTTTTTGGCTGGACATGATAAAAAATTTCTTTATGGTCTGAGCCCCCAAGACCTGGAATAGACTCCCTCCAGAAGTGGTGCAGGCACCTACTCTGGACTCGTTCAAGAAATGCTTGGATGTTTATTTTGCTGGGATCCTTTGACCCCAGCTGACTTCCTGCCCCTGGGGCAGGGGGCTGGACTTAATGATCTTCGAGGTCCCTTCCAGCCCTAATGTCTATGAAATCTACTCTTGTGTAATCAGCAGTGAATTTAGCCCAGTGGTGCCTCATCTGCTTGAGGCCCATAGGGACTTCTGTGCTAATAATGTTGAATGATAATACTTTAGAAGTTGCATTTTTATGCCTGTAAATGGACTTTTTTGCAGAGCTGGTTGGGGCTGGGGGTGGTTAGCCCTGTGGTCCTCTATCACAACTTCAGCCAGGAAAGTTTTCCCATCTCCAGGATGGAATTTGATCAACCCCAGAGGAAGAGTGAGCGCTACACATTCAGGAGGAATGGGGGTGCTCATCTAGGAGACCCTAGTTCAAATCTTCACTCGCCGTATTTCAGAGCAAAGATAAGAATCTGGGTATTAAATCCTAGGGCAATGCCTTCACCAAGCTGAAGAGCCTGTTTTTCTCCATGTTTCTCAATATGCATTTAATCATTATTTAAATACTAGCAAAGTGCCCGTCAAGAATGATGGGCAGGTGGTGGGGGCGGAGCGGTGTCCCTTGTTCTCACACAAAAAAGCTTGGAAAGGTTTTTTTGGTTCTTTTCTGACATGTGCTGCAGCCTCAATGTTTTCTGCAAAAAGGGTTTCTCCTTTCTGAGCAGTCCTAGGTTTACTGCTAGGTGCAGGAGAGTTCCCATCTGCTATATCTGTAGTGCAGAAATGATAAGCAAAAGCAAAGACTAGCGTCTCTGCTCTCAGGGCATAAAGGTTCTTTGCCTGTATTTAAGGCTGGGGAGAAAAAATTACAGCAATAATGGCCACATCCTGAATTTCTCATTTGAAAAACTCCAATTGGCTTTCCTGGGACCTTCCCAGAGCAGAGACTGTGACCCCTGCGCTTGCCCTCTGCTGAAATGGGGGGTCCCATGTGAGTTCAGGGACTCTCCTCTATCTTGGCTGCTGTAGGATCAGGACCTAGGAAAGATCTCCCCAGGCTGAAAGCCATGCTATGAGGTGGCTTCTCAAGTCTGCCAGGCCTTGGATGGGAATTGCACTGGGAAGCATTAGCTATTTGTAACCACCTGGTTGTACGTTGTAGATTTTCTTACCCCTCTGCTATCAGCTCTCGTGCAGAGGCTATGCGATGATTACTGTGCTGCCTCGGTAATGTAGCTGCTTAGCTCGTGCTGTGGAGATTCGTATTTTCTCTCTGGAGGGCTCTGGTACACCTCCTGTTGTGTTGGCCAGGATGTTGCTCATGATATAAGTGGGGGATATATAAGTTTTTCCTGTTGCTGTAACAGCCACAGCAGAAGCACGCTCCCTGCGGCCCTGCCAGATCCTAGCGAATCTGCAAATTCTGCTAAACACCTGTCATCAACCATCTCAGATAGGACACGAGAAGAAGTGGGGCTTGGCTGGGACTAACCAGGGGTTACATGGAGCTGCGCCTGTCTATTCAGGAGCAGACACTGAGGCTGGTTTCATTTCCTGTTGCATGTTGTCCTGCCCTCCTTCCCTGCTTCAAATGGTACTCTGCGCGCTATCCGGCTTGGTTTAGAAATGCGAGATAATGGCTTATATTTGATTTTTGTAATGGGAGATGTTATCTGCTTGTTGAGAAATGTCAAGCTTTGTAGCGGGGCTGTGCAATAATGGGTTTTCGATAGAATTAAGGGTATTAGCGCACCATCAGTCTCTTGCTGTAAAAACCTTCTGCTGTGGCAGGGAGATCATAACGGGGTTTTGCTTTCGCTCCTCTCTTCCTTACCTGCAGAATTCACTTTAATGAACTAGATTTTTTTTCCCCTCTCCATTTGAATCACAATTTCCCCCTGACAGCCTTGCGATTAGCTCTCCAGCCTCACGTCACCGGGACCCTGCATTGTGCTGCTGTTGTGGGGGCGGCGGTGAGTCACTCCGTGCAGATTAACATGTTTTTATAATGGACTCCGTTGACTTGTCGGTCTGCAGGTTCAGTCGCTCACCTGGGAGCCTCCTCCCCACAGCTTGCATCCGCTTTTATGAATTAAAGACTATACGCGTTGATTAAAGAGCGTTCAGCGTCTGAAACGTGCTTGTTCGCACGGAGAGAGACGAGAGCTCCCACCTGCAGGAGCCGCAGCGAGGAGCATTGCGTAGTACAAAATATGCTTCGGTCTCCTAAGAGCAGCGTGCTCGGGGTCAGCTGCTGCCACCGTCTCATGATGGCAGGGATAGGGATCTCCCGTCCAAAACCTGGGGGCCGGTTTGTGATGGGCTCTGGATGCAGTTGGCTCCTCTCCCTGCTCCAAGGGGAATGGTTTTTAGTGCTGGGTGAGCTGCGGAGACAACTGCGAGGACTTCAGGGAAATGGGGCCTTTCTAGAGTCTTTGCAGCC
>NW_005842757.1:646869-678186 GCF_000455745.1 Alligator sinensis | reverse complement strand
TTCCTGCTGCGTGATGCTCTGCACTCTCTCCTTGCTTCAGATGTTGCTCCCTCCACACTCTCCAGCTTGGTTTAGAAATCCATGAGAATGGCTTACGTTTGGTTTCTGTAACAGGAGATGCTCTTGGCTTGTGAAGAGATGCTCAGCGGTGTAGCTGGGGTGCGATCCTTGGGCCCCAACATGTGTTGCTGTGTGCAACCCCCTGGCAAGGCAGCACAGCAGAGCCCTAGCTTCTGGACTCGGAGCAGGTCCCTCCTCTCTTCCTGGCCCCACGGTGCTGTTGTACTTTCCAGGTGACTTGGAGGCACCTGTCTCGTTATCAAGCAGTCGCTCTGCCAAGGTGCGCACACTGGAGGTGGGCATATTACACCCTGACCCTGGCACTGTGCACTATTGGCTGCCTGCGCATGCTGCTGAAATGGGCAGGAGTGCTGAGATAACATGGCCGTGCTGCTCCTGGTACCCGGCGTGTTAGAGCCATCTTGGGGATCACCACCCAGCGTGGCACGGTGTTGTGTAGGTACACCCTGAGAGCAGAGCCCTGGGTCCCCCATCCCCAGCCCGTCTTGCACCTTAACATAGACACAGTGAAAAAGCTTAATCCTCAGCTGGGAAAGGTGAGTGTGTGGGGCGGGGGGGGGGAGCTACAGCTTCTGCTCTGCTTGAGGAAGACTTCAGCCTCCAAATGAGCGGTGAGGCAGGCCTGGGCTTTGCGCTGACCCTTGGTCCAGGGGCAGATTTCACCCCCAGAGCACAAGTGTCGCTACAACCCCAGCCCACTGTGCTACGCTGCTCCAGGTCCATGCACATGCTTATGCTGGAGTGGCAGAGATGCATGGGTGCACACAAGCAGGTCACCCCTCCTCTGCTGCAGAGCGAGGGGACAGTCATTGCTCTGCAGGCGCGTGGTGTGGGACGGCTGCATTCGTTCTAGTACATGCGGGTCTGGTCTGCCATGCAGAAGCAGCAGCAGCAGCATGCCTCTCCCCCTTTATTGACGCTGCAGTTGTGGCAGTTGGGCTGTGATAAGTCTATCAAAATACGATTTCCACTTTGCTACACATTACAAACCTCCATCTGCTATTTGTGACCCCTCAGACATAAGCCTTTCAAGAAACACTATTTCAGGCCTGCTCCCAAATTGAGTCGGCAGCTTAATTTTCTTCACACCACAAGGCTCTTTCAGAAAAAATTATTCTTACAACAGGAGAAAAGTCTTGGAGTGATAGTGGCCTACTCAATATGTGTAGCACACTGCTTCTGCGGGTCCAATTTTAATGCCAGAAGATATGTTGATTGACACGATTTTCTGTGCATGGAAACTCTTTCAGAAGACGGTTTCTTTCCAAGAGATGCCTTTAAATTGCATTTAAGCTACTTTTATATTTTCCTGGCGAGGTAACATCTTTTAGCTTCATATTTAAGTCCTGAAATGCTGATCAGTGCGTTGGTTGTGTGCATGTACTGCCTTTGCTCCAGGTAGCTTGGTCAACCCCACCAAAAAAGTCCTTGTGTTGTAACAGCCTCTAGCCTGTGGCCCCGATCCTGTGAGGAGCAGGAGCCTTTTCCAAAGTTTCAAATGAGACTTGGGCGTCTGCTCATGCAGTCGAGGCTGCAGGGTCAGGTCTATGTTGGCATGATCACTGCAGCCTTTGCACGGTTGATGCAACTGGGCTGGGGCTGATGCCCGAGATGTACGACAAGTTGTCTTTACAGAGAAGTCTTTTACCTCCTGAAGTGATGTGGATAAAGGTCAGGATAGTGGGTTTCTACCTCCTAGGGCTGAGCTTGTATTTAAAAGCTTCTTGTCCTTGTCCTTATCCTGGTGACAAGGTATTTTAGCCAAATCCACAGCTTCGTTGCAACCTGACAAGGCGACACCACGAGCACTTCTGTTGTGGCCTTGGACTTGCGACTTGTGAGCAGTCAACCATGCCATTCTCGCCCCCCATTTAAAAGCCGAGGCCCTCTAAGAAAAATTGTCATGAGTCAAAAGAGTCCACCGAAGCTATCTAATGCTGCCCCTGCCCAACTTTTCTAGCAGGCCTTCTGCTCTGAGAAGGACCAACCAAGTGGCCCCTAAATTAGGAGCGAAATATCCTTTTGCAGTCTTGCTCACAGGCACGTTCCCATTCTGCAGTAGTATCTCTGAACTCTAAAGCCCAGCTACAACAATCTGACTTTCCTCGGAGATGGTGTCTTAGTGTGTGTGTGTGTAGCATCGTGTCCCTTACTGCTCCTAAAAGCAGAGAACAGGGGTAAGTATTTTAAGCCTGCAACATGGCAGGCCTTCGTTTGCTTTGATGTTCTCTTATAAACTGGTTTTACTGTTTGAACACGTGCCTGCACATACACTAACTTCTGTCAACGTGGTGTGCTTTGCCCGAGCATATTTCTGAAACCTGAAATTGTTCTAAATTTGGGAAATACCTCCGTTACTTGCCCAGATTGATTAGAGGTGCTAGAGACAACAATCTTTTAAAAATTTAAATAGGGATTTCCCAGTGGGATCTGAGGTTATTTAAATTAAACTGATTCATTTCAGGCTGGTGCCCAACCAGGAAACAACTACTGTTTTTTGTGTTTGGTTTTTTTTCCCCCTATAGTCTTCAACAAGTTTATGAGGAATGCTGCGAAAACAATAAGTGAAATGAAATGGTGGTGAAATCCCTGAAGAGGGAATGTGCTTCATATTTAATGTATTCAGACCTGCAGGGGAAAAAGTTTGAATCCTCATCTTTGTTAATTTAAAAAAAGAAGGAAAGAAAGGAGATGACAGTATTGCAAGCTTAGGGCTGACAGGTGAGTAATAGAGTGCTTTGAAATGGCATTGTCTCCGTGGTCCCTCATCTTAGCCATTGTGCAAAAAGGAATCACGTGCTTCATATCTTGTTTGGCAGGAAGCGATGGGATTTTATTTTTACAGCATGTGAGATTTACCCTCCTTTTTTTTTTAAAACCCCTGCTTTGTTGTATAAAATGAAAACCCTTTTTCATATATTACTGAAGTTCAGCCTGACGTAGTCTGAAGTCGAAGCTCTGGGGTTTGTCTTACATTCTTTGGTTGTGTTTTTTTTTGCCCGGTCTCTTGGCAGGAGGCGGACAGGTGAACGCGGGGTTTGGTGACTGGTGTCTTCATTGTTTTCAGACTGTCAAAGATCTTGCAGCGACTAGGAGAGTGACAGGTGCAGAGACCGAAGCCTATTCGAACAAGAAAGTGGGCACGGGGAAGAGAGGACCATGCCAGCTCTTCCATATCACTGTGCCACATGGTCTGCGGTGAAGTGACCGGCTCTAGGTAGGAGATGGGTGTTTAGTCCTCCCGCGTAGTTAATCCTTCACTGTTTTGCTGAGGCTGGTAACAGCAATGGCATTTTGGATTTCAGTAGCTTCTTCCATCCGATGATCTCGATGATATTCCTGCGATTGTGTTTGTGTCGATGCAGCGTCGACACATTTCAGCGGAGCGGTCCTGTTGTCTTCCTCTGCCTCTGCTCACGTGCTCACATGAACTGGCAGGCCTGTACTTCCAGGCTTTGCTGAATCGGGTCCGTGCCGAGTTGCTGCCCACGCTCCCAAGCAGAGAAGACACACAAAATACAAAGCCTGCGGGGAAAAGTAGATAAGCAGCACTTCATAAAATCTGCAGCTCCTGCTGCCCCACCATGTAGCCCAGCTGGATGTTTGCAGGTCTGTAGGGCAAGATGACATTTGTCCTAACGGACTCGAGCAGTTGGCTGAAGTACTTGCAGAGCCATCGTCTGTCGTTTCTGAGCGCTCGTGGAAGTCAGGCCAGGACCTGGGATGACTGGAGAAGGGAAAATATAGTACCCATGCTTAACAAAGGGAGCAAGGAGGATCCAGGGGACTACAGACTGGTTAGTTTAACATCAGTACCTGGACGGATCGTGGAGCATCTCCTCAAAGAGTCTGCTCCTATGCTCCTGAAGGACGACAAGGTGATCGGGAATAGCCAACGTGGATTTGTAAAGAGTAAATGATGCCTGACCAGTCTATTTCCTTCTACAACAAGATGATGGGCTTTTGTGGGTGGGGGAGAGCAGTGGATGTGATGCACCTTCAGTTTAGAAAGGCTTTTATCACTCTCCCATGGCATTCTCAGTAGTAAGCCAAGGGGGTGCCTAAGAAGTTGGATCTTTGTGTTCAAAGAGTAATAGTCAACGGCCCACTCTTTAAATGCAAGGTGGTATTAAATGGGACTGTCCTCAGTCTCGTACTGTTCAGTATCTTCATAAAGACTTGAAGGTTAGAATTGAGTGTACACTTAGGAAATTTGCAGATGATTTGCAGAGGATGGGTAGAGTTACAGACAGTTTGCAGGGCAAGATTAAAAGCCAGAATGATCCTGAGAGTTTAGAGAAATGGTTTGAAACGAATCGGGTGAAATTCAATAAGGAAAAGCATAACGTATTGCACTTGGGACAGAGCAATCGTATGCACAGATACAGACCGGAGAAATGACTGGCTAGGCTCCAGTACTGCAGAGAAGGACATGGGGTTACAGTGGACCATAAAGTGAATATGAGACGACAGCGTGCCATTATTGCAAACAAGCCAACAGCAACCTGGTCTGTGTTAACAGTAGTGGAAGGTTGGAAGAACTGAGATTATTTCTTCTAGAAAAGAGAAAATGGGGGTGATTTTTGGGAGAGGGTGATTTGATAGATCTGGTGGGGTTTAATACCAGTCTTGAAATACGGGCAGACTCTTTTCTGTGCCTACAGGAGATGGGACAAGAAGTAATGGTTGTAAACTGCAACAAGGGACATTTTATGTTGGGTAGTCAGCAAATCTTTATTCTAGCTGTGCAGGCCATGAAAGACTGGAACAGATTACCTCGACAGGTTGTGAGATCTCCATCCTTGACAAATATTAAGAGTGGGTTAGATAGACGCTTGGCTGTGATGGTTTAGACGGGTTGGTCCTGCTTTGAGCAGGAGGTTGGATGGGATGTGATCTCCTGAAGTCCTGTCCCACCTCTGTCTCTAATTCCATAACATTCGTTGGTTAGTTTCTGGTAGTCCTCTCGGTCCAAGCCTGTGTGGAGGAGAAACTCATGTCGCAGGATTCAGGAAGGCATTTCATAGGAAAGGAGGGTCTTGGAAGAAGGCATAAAAGCCGAGGCATGGCAGGGCTGGGGGCACAGTAGGTGATGGGGTCAGGGACAAGGGCACGTGAGTTGGGAGGGGAGCATTGCGGAGGAGAAATACCACTCTTTAGAGTGGGAAACTTGGGGCGGAGAGACAGTGAGTCAGTGGCAGAGCCAAGCAGAGGTCTGCTCCCTCAGGTCGCTAAGATAAGGTTGAATTTCTTCCATAAAGTTGTGCGTCGGTGTGCCCGCTGGGTAATTGTGTGGCCTGTGCATGCAGGGGTCCAGCAGGATGCTCTGGTGGTCCATGCTGCTCCTGGAAATGGGACTCCAGGGACCCCTCTGCTCGTTCCTCTCCGCCTTGACCCACGGAGAGAACGAGAAAATTTCTGCCCAACCCACGTTGTACTCATCCCACTTGCAGGTCTGCATGAAGACGATGACAGGACCCAAATCCCATGCTTCGGGGCTCCAGCCGGTTGCCTGCAGGGTTCTGGAAGGGAGGACCAGAGCCCTGAGCTGGTGCAGAGAGCCCTTCTTCTTGGTACCTGGCTGCTACGCTTTGCACAGATACTTGGGGTTAGGAAGGAAACTTCCCCAGGACAGACAGACAGAGTCCAGGAGTGTTTTTCATCTTCCTCTGTAGCCTGGATTGCTTGTGGGATTTGCCTGCGCGTGATCAAGTCCCTCTTGGTGCGGGGGTGTCAGGCAGCTGTGGTCTTCTGGTCTCTTCTGTCCTCTGCCAGGGGCATACAGCAGTTTAGTCTCCTGAGGACTGAAAGGATGAAGTTGCTGGGCCCAGTCCAAGCGCTGCTGGATGAAATGTGAGGGTCTGGCTCTGTGGAGCTGCGGCTTACAGACCTGTCTGGCAATTAGCTTCCTGAAGCGGGCAGAACAGCTGTATCTGGTTTATGGTCATGGAAACACTCTGAACACCTTTCCACTGCAACCAATGGTGAGTTTGGTGTCTCGATGTTGTGCACTGGGAAGAGGACTGCACTGAACAAGGGTCGTGTTGCAGCCCCTGCCAAGCCCTCCGGCAAGATGACATTTGAACCCTCCGAAGCGAGAGGCTCTGGACCCCGTGAAACCATGCATGCTCTGGGCAGACATTTACCTATTGGTTTCCATGTAGACCAAGGAGCACATTTTACCTTCCAAAAGTCACAGCTGCAATATAACAACTGCAATAAAGGGGTGGCCCCTGTTGCAGGCTATTCCTGAAAGCTCTCAGATCGAGAGGAAAACCAGGTGAATCTGGGACTGCCACACTTCTTCAGTTTAGTTATCAGTAATGCTTTTGCTTCACTTACAAAACTGAGGGGAACATGTTCTCACTGTAATTGTTTAGCATTACCCTTAGTCTGCCATCTTAATTGCATGGAGATTGTCCTTTCTTTTCCTTGTAGTGATGTTTTCTTGACTGTAACTAGACCCCAGATAAAATGCTACTAACCCATCAGTTTACAGTACATAGGACACTCCTAGGGACCTCTTTTTTTCGCCTTTGAGGGAGAGGATTAGAAAAGTCCCATTTTCTGAGAACTGTCTAAATTGCTTCTGACTTTCTCTATGAAGCTACAATGGGGAGCTCTGCCTCAGCAGGCAAAGGCAGGGTGGCAGTGGTGACGCACCTGGGAATTGCCAGAGGAGGTGAAGCTGATGCTGGTCAGCTGGAGAATGAGTCTTGCTAGATCAGTTTGCAGACACTGATGATCTTCATCCAGACTTGCTTGTTCCCGGTGCTGTGCTAATGACAGCACAGGACAAAGGGGAGCAGAGGACACGGTTGTTGCTAAATGCACTTCTGTTGGGAGGAAAACCTCCTACCTTAACCTTGGAACAGCCCCTCCCCAGAATCACTATTAAATAGCAGGACTTGTCCCGGTCTGGAAGAGCAACATGCCTAGGAAAAGCAGCAGAGCCATCTGGTCGGGCAAGGAAGGGACGCATGTCTCACCTGGGAGCACAGAGGCTCAGGCAGGGAAGAGAGCCGTGTGGTTTACTGTAAGGGAGGAGGTCTTTGTGCACCTGTGTGCACGTGTGCGAGTAAAACACCCGTCTGCACCAGTAGTTGACACCCACCGCCGATCTGCACTGTACCTGGTGAGTGGTCGGGTTCAATGCCTGCTGGGCATGAGAGGTGCCTGGGCACAGTGCGATACAGGCAGGAGACCACCCCATGGGTCTCGGCTAAGAGTCAGCTGCCCCATTTCAAACCCATGTGAGCAAACCTGCCCCCACTCACGGGAGGAGGTGCTCTCGGTGACCGGTGCTATGCCATCCCCCGGCCCGGTGCTGCTGGCTCAAGCTGGGCCCTTGGGAAAGAGCACGAACATCTCTGGACATGCCCTCTCTCTTCTTCTGGGGCTGTCAGCTGGAAGGGGCTGAAGATCGCTGCTTTCTCTTGCTCACATCTGGTCAATAGAGGCCGTCACGATGCCTGCTCAGTGCACAGTCCTTCTCTCCTGTGTTTTCCCTTGCTGGAACAGGGGCAGGCAGGGAGGCAGCAGAAGGGGAAGGCAGTGTGGCAAGGGGGAAAGGCTCCAGCCTGCTTGGATGCACCAGACTCCCCTCAGTAACATCCCCAGTAGCCATCCACTTGTGTTGCTGCACAGCCGTGGACCATGCGGATGCCTGTCCTGTTCTGCTGCTGCGCAGGATGGAGTGCACTGGCCACAAGGCTAAATGAACACCTATCCACTAATGATTTGAAAGTATTTGCTAATAAGCGAATGGGCTCTTTAAGAAATTTGCATGAAAATCAAACCGAACAAAAGTTGGCAGCTATGCCGACAAGACTCTGTATGCCTACGGAGGGAACAGAGAGCAGCGGTAGCCCTGCTCTGGGGTCTAGGGTGACAGCCTGTCCCATTGCCACATTTTAGATCCAGCAAGGAGAGCTGGCAGGAATATCCTGCCGTGAGAGATGGGAAGACAGAGGCAGTGATGCCAAGTGGCAGCAGGTGCCTTCAATGCATGCTCTGATCACGTTTACCAGCTTGCCTCTGCAGCCGGGAGGGCTGGAAACTGCCCTTTTTTCCTTTTTGAGGAAAGCTGAATGTCTTCCTAAATCACTTGACTCCAGGAGCTGGAGCTTGAGGGACACTGGATGCCTTGAGACACCTGGTAAACTGTCAAAAGTTGGCAGTGTAGCCTAGGCTTGTCTTGTTCAGGGGCCTGGCAAGGGTTTATATAGACCTTATGCTGGCTCCTCAACAGGGAGAATTTCAGCCACGCAATGCCCTGGCTGTTTTCTCCTTTGTTAGTTGGGGACCCCGGCTGGATTCGCAGACCCCAGTGAGCTTCTGGTAGATGGAAAACTTAAATGAGACCCTTGCACTGCCACGGCCTCTGACTAACCTGTCTGTTAAGAACTTGCTTAATATTTGCTCCTTTGCTTATTGGCTTTAATAGGATGATTGTTGCAATTACTCTTTCCTCCCCTCTTCTCCTCTGCTCTCCTCTGAACAGTCTGGCCTATTCTAAGCAAACCATTTGCCCTGGCTCTGGCTCAGGGCAGTATGCTGTGTTTTGGGGATGCATTTTATTGCTCATAAAGTATTGTAGAATATATCCATGTGCTGCCAACTTGTTCCCAGGGCTGTTCCTCTCCTCTTAAGCTGTGGGTATTTTATATTTACTGATAAGCATTGGGAAGGCGGGGAGAGAGGAAGAGAATGGGATTGTGCAGCAGTTTCTCTAATTAGCATGAATCACTACAGCGTTTTAAAATACTTGTCCTGCCTTTGATAAGATGAATAATATGCCACGGTCAGGTATTAGCATTCAAGCTATGTAGTGGGCGAGCAGGATTTAGGCTGTGGGAATAAAGCAGAAGACAGCATGTTCTGACAGCTGTGAAGAACACAGAAAATATTAATGGTGGCAGTTAGAGAGAGACGGAGAATGGCAATTCACAGGTGCATTTTCCCTAGTGACCATATCGCCTCTTTTGTATTCATGAGAAGGCTTCAATCCCACAGTGCCTCCATACGAGCTAGAAAGCAGCTCAGACTTATTTCTGTTGTGCAGCGGTCTGGGACAGCTAACTGTGTCCCCAGGTGGGGCATGTGTATCGGTCATGAAGCAGGCTGCTAATATGATACTTAAGCATCACAACGAAGCAGCCACTTGCTCGGTCTCTCTGCCTTGTAATAAAGACGTTACATGCAATAGCGCTTTGCAAGTCCTCTCTGCTGGTTTATTTTTCCCTCTCCCACCTTTGCGGAGCTGGGAGAGCTCTGTGTTGTTAAGCTGATGAGCTCGCTCGCATGCGCTTGCCAAGATGTCATCTTAGATAAATATTCGGCTTCCCAAGAAACAACATTTTGGCTCTCTACAAACCAAGACGTTGACTCCAAAGATGACTCGTGGTGCTGTCAGAGCAGGGAAAAACGGTGACTTCTGGGCTCGGTCGCCGGCCTGTGCCTACCCCGGCGGGCTCTGTCAGGAGGGTCTCGCTCCTCCAGCTGGAAGTGTGGCTCCCTCCTGCTCTGTGCCACTAAAACAAGCGTGGAGTAAGGTCCAGAGAGCAGACCCAGGTGGGCCCATACATACCCACCTGTGCTTCTCCTCCAGGGATGAAAGTGCCGCTGGTCTGTGGGGCCAGCCCATGCGATATAACAACGTGCAGCTGTAGCCTGCATGCATTAGCATGGATTGCAGACCCTTCCTTTGCACCAGTGCAGGCCAGTTCTGCTCAAATTGGCTGCAGCGTGGACTGTGTCATCCCGTCTTGTGTGCGTCCTGGTGTGATCTGCAGGTGCCAGTCCTTTCCAGGTGACATTCCCAGGGCGCAGAGATCTTGCCCAAGGCTCATTTGGACGCTCTAAGTGTGGGTTGTCTCTGCTGGGGTGAGTGCCAGCCCTCCAGGCATGCTCATCTTTACAGTAAGGGCGACCTGAATCTGGACTAGACTTCCAAAGGACCCCAACCTTGGAAGTCTTCAAGAGGAGACTGGACAGACACCTGGCTGGGGTTATTTGATCTCCGCAGTATTCCTGCCCAGAGCAGAGGCGTTGGACTCGATGATTTTTCAAGGTCCCTTCCAGCCCCTCATTTCTGTGATCTGTCTCTGGGCTGCTGCCCTGTACAAAGGGCTTATCATGGGATTGCATTACAATGGCACTATCTCTGAAGGCCCTTTCTATTGTGGTGGGGCCACGGGACACATGCGAACTGGGTCCGCCGGGTCTGCAAAATCCGTGCCTCCGGTTGTATCTCCTTTTCTTCATTAGGAATAGCATGGTGGATTTTAACAACCGGCTCCCTATTAGAAATGCCAGGGACTTTCTCCTGTCTGGCGATGACTTGAAGTAGGTCAGACGCTGACCCTAAATCTTTGTCAGTCGTCTTTTTTTTTCTTTCTTTTCTTTTGAGTGGTAAGAAGTACAAATGTCAAAAAAAAATGCTGCTTCAGTAAATAGCATGGTGTACTCTTGGCTAAGCCTGTATCTTCGATATTAATATCTGATGACATTTAGGGCTCTGGTTATACGAACGCAACATGACTGACACCCGGGCTGCAGTCAAACAGGTCTCATGACATTTTAAAGGTTCTTTTGAGCTGCCGCTGAGATTAGCACTGCTTGTAATTTAGAGGACAGGAAGGAAACCTTTTTTCCTCTCTGCAGCATCTGTAATGAAAACAGTCTCTTCTCTGTCCCCTTCCACCCCCAGAGGCCTTTTGTCACCTTGTGCATGGCTCTTTGCAGTGCTTTGCTCTATCTGCAACCCCTCGAGGCATCTCATTTGCATCACCATCGTGGCATCCTTAGTTCTCGCTGGGGACTTGCCATGAGAAACCGCAGGCCAGGCCCCTGGGCTGATACAAATCAGCGTAGTTCCCTTCAAGTCCATGCAGCTCTGCCAGTTGACCCCTGCCAAAGATTGGCCCCTACTGTAAGTTTTGGGTGGGAGTTTGAACTTGAAGCTGGATCAGCAGAAGCAAAATCAAGTGATGAAAGGGCTGGAAACGTTTGCTAATGTCTGTCTTCTCCATGTTCCTGCGGTAGGGGCTGGCGGCTCTGTTAGACCAGGTTACAGTGGATATACAGTGAAAAACCTCTAGGATACAGCCTGGGGGCAAAACCCCTCTCAGAATAACAAGGTCCTCTCTTGCCACTTCTCTCCTGCCAGCCGGGCTGCATAGACCCCCGGTCACAACAGGAACAGTGCCACGGGAAGGACCGCTCACAGGAGAAAGGTCTGTCTTTGCAGTTATGAGTGATGGATAGCTGTCCTTCCAGGCTGACTGGCTTCTTGGAGCAAAAGGATGAATCTTGCCTCCGGTTCTGACATGGCTCGGTCCTGAGTCTACCCTTGCAGGAGCTGCTCCCCCGTTCTGCTGTGCATGGCCTGTTTCAGCTGCACTTGGAAAATGTCCTTGGCTGCGTTAGATCTGCAGCGGAAGGAGGACGACCAGCGTCTGCAGTCCCAGGGGAGCAGTGCAGAGATTCATGTCGGCCAGGCTGGGGACGGGGATGCAGCGAGCTGCAGAGGTTTTAATGCACTTAGCTCTACATTGGGCCAAGTACTAAAGTGAAGGGGAGTCCTGGACCCAAAGGGCATGCATCTTGCAACCCTGCCCCCACTGACACATCCTCTGCCAAAACACTGGGAGCTGCCTTTGCCTGGTGGGAGACCTAGTGGATTGACAATGGAGCACACTTCCTTGGTCCCCAGGACCTGGATCCCGCTACTTCAGCGCCAGGCCTGGTGCAGGCTACTTGAGTTCAAGTCGTAAACCCTGTCAACAGGGGTAGTAGGCTCTTATCCTTTGCTGTCCGCCCTTCCTGCAAGGGCAGCTCACTGAATACACGGGTTACTGAAGGACTTGGAGGGCTTGTCTACGCTTCGGCAGCAGTGTGTACTGGCCAGGCCATGCCTGAATATATCCCGTCAGCCTTTCCTGCATCGAATCGGAGCTGTGGGGCTGGCAGGACCCCCACAAGGCAACGTCCGGTCCGGCCCCCTGCTTGAGGCAGGATTGTCCCTGACTAAACCATCCCAGCCGCTGGCTTCGAAGGGTGGAGGTCCCGCAGCCTGTTCCAGTGCCAAACTCAAGTCATAAGAAAGTTATAATAAGAGTTATTATTCTATGGTAATAAGAAAGTTCCTCCTCGTCTCCAACCTAAACTTCCCTTGCTGCAGTTTGAGGCTTTGCTCCTTGCCCTGTCCTCTGCAGCCTCGGAGAGCAGTTTATGGATGGTCTCTTTCTCACCACCCTCCAAGTATTTGAGGACTGTTATCATGTCCTGCCTCGGTCTTCTCTCCCCCAGACCCAGTAATCCCAGTTCTTCCAGCCCTTCCCCAGGAGCCGTGTTTCCTGGACCTTCAGACATTTCTGTTGCTTTCTGCTGGACTCTACCGTGTCCATTTCTGTCTTGAAGGAGACCTCCCCAGCGCTGAGTAGATAGAGAGAGAATCTCTCCCCTTGCCTTGCCTTGCAAATGATGCTTCTGTTAATACAGCCCAGTCCGCTGTTGGCTTGCTTTGCTTTTAGCTCCTATCTGCTTGTGGTCCGTATGCACACTTCAAACCTGGGCACATGCCAGGGAGGCTATTTTGGGATCATCTTCGAGGGCTGTGCTGAAGCCTGCCAGATCCTGGGTCTCAAGAGTAGTTGCAGAGGATGCCTTGGAGATCTCCACCGGTGTGTGGGGCAGGTTGGGGATGGAGCCCCACTCCTCTGTAGTGTAGGCACACCCTTCAGTCGCCCTTTGAGTGTTGGGGGCTAAATTTCTGGGCATTTAGGTACCAAATTAACCGGTGCAGGTGGGACCTGGCTGGAGAGCGCATAACACTGACTGCAGGCTTTGCATTGTACTCCTCTTGTTGGGCTCCCTGGCTGCGTTATCGGAGCCTGTCGGCGCTGTGAGCGTGGCAGAGAAGGGAGCGGGAAGATCCGGGCTGAGTCCCTCTCTCGTTCCCGGCACAGCTGTAGTGCACCGCTCCATGAGGCCGTCCTTTGCTGGGCCTGTTTGTGTACGTGCAGCTCCGCGCTTTCGAATGGTCTGTGATTACATTATGCTGCAGCCCGGGCTGACAATGAGCTTCCAGCTGTGCTTCCATTATGCAGCTACTGCAAACGGTCGCATGTCCTTGCTGATGCTTCTCCAGCTCCTGGTCTAATGTTTTTCAGTTTTAGGAGCACGAGCTGGGCTAGAACAGCAGCTGACCCCACTGCCACCTTGCTGCTCGATCCCCGGGGACTTAAGGGCTGCATTGGTCTCGCCCTTCTAACGTGAGCTGCCTCGGAGCACAACGGTTTTGTCTTCCTTGGGGCTGCTCATGCTGGGCTGCACTTCCTCGCTCTCGCCTCCGAGTGCTGCTCAGAGCGAGCGTGGTCTGCAGACCGTGGCCCCAGAGCGACGTGGCTGATGGCTCTGGGGGACAGTGTGGGCAGTCCTGGCCTTCGTGCATTAGTGTAAACCAGTGATACCCAACCCAGCCCCGTGGGCTGGCTGAGTGGTGTAGGGTGGGTGTGCAGGCTGGATCCCGTGTGCAGGCTCAGTCCACAGCCACCAGCACAGGGGCTGGTTCACGGGTGTGATCCGGTGTGCTGGCCCTAGCCCTGCATGAGCCAGCCCCACACCACATGTGTGCTGGATCTGGCCATGGACTGACTCCACACGTTAGCCTGATCTACTAGATGGGGCTGTGTCACGTGGCCCATGGAGCTCCCCACAGGTCTGGAAACGTAGCATCCGGGCAGCTGCAATTAATGCTGTCACCATTCCTCTGCTGCCAAAACTTCAGACCGATGGGGAGTCCCGTGGGCTGAATGACCCGGTCTCGTGGGCTGCATCGGGCTCTCGGGCTGAAGGCTGAGCACTGCTGGTCTAAGCAGTGAACACGCATGCCATGCAGCAGCAGTTGCTTGATAGCTCTGAGGCTAATGACGGGTCAGATCCTGAGCTGTGGCTGAGAAGCACGTGGAAGAACTAGTGCAAAAGAGCTGCAACCTGCCATAACCCCAGGCACACCCCTGTGCTGGTGGCTGGGAATCGGGCCTGGCATTAGCATGCGATTTTATCACCCTGCTCCCTGCGTCTTGTTCTCCACGCCCCCAGTGCAGGGCACTGCAGAACTGGGGGACAAGGGCAAAGCTTTCCTTGATCTGTGCCAAAACCTCTCGCATCCCACACACCTTAGCATGTGGGAGGAGGCTAGCGTCCCTTGAAGGTCCTAGCACCACATCCCTGAGGTTTGAATGCTGGCGCTCTGTCCCGTTCGGCATTGCTGGGCTGCGTCACCTCCACAGGCTGATGTGGGGTTGGGGGATGACTCCTTGGAGCCTGGAAGCACCCTTAAGACATGGGCTTCCCTGCTCAGACCTTGTTTCCATGCAGACCCCGCGGTGCCCAGGGCCATATGCACGGCGCCTCCAGCACTCAGTTATGTCAATAGTCGGGCACGTGCGGCGTGGGCTGCATGAGCTTTCAGGGCAGTGGTAAAGGTTTGGGTCCTAGGGGGTGCACAGAGAAAAGGCTCTTTGCTGTCTGCTCCCTCCCTACCCAGACCTGTCCTTTCCTGCTCAGTTTGGCCCCCAGACCAGTTGTCCCTGGCAGCTAAAGGGATGCCCTGGAGGGATCCGTAGCCACCGTGGTCCCTTGGGTGTGGAGCCCCCTCTCATACCCAGTGCTAGCAAACCCATGCTCTCCTGCCGGGGGCTGCACATGCTGCTGAGGAAGATGCCTGGGAGTCCCGAGTGCTGTCTGCTCTCGCACAATGCTCTGCACTGAGCTAGGGCTAATTTCCTTTATGAGAGAACGGATAATTTTGTGGCTCATTAGGCTGATAATCCCACTGTGAATTGCTGGACCTGTACCGTATTTTCTGCTCAGACAGATTACTCGGGCCTTATCTTTCACCACCGTGAGGCATTCGTAATTGCATCAAACTCACCCCCATTGACCTGATGGCTGCATATTGCTCGCTGGAGCTCACCAGACAGCAAAAGGCTTTTATTTCCGGAAATTGGCAGCAGCCACCCCTTTCCTTCCTGGAGAGCGCATCGCTCTTTGGGTCCGTCTTCTCAGAGACCTCGATCGTGGGTTGTGCTCAGATGAACCACAGTTCTCTTACGTGCGTCTCCATCGAGGGGAAGTGCAACAGGTCTGTGGGCTGCTGACGTGACGGGTCCGTGATGGCTGCTGAAACCACAGAGCTGCTGCGTGGGGAAGTGACTCGTCCAGAGAAATCTGTGCAAACCCCCCCCAAGGTCTCTTTGCCACTAAGATGCTGCAGTTTCTCTTAGTTCAGGTAGCAGAGGCTGTGTTGGGTAATACTCAGCACTTGGGTGCTGTAAATGGAGTCCACCAAAACTCGACGGCATGGTAAATCATTATAAGGTCAGGAGAGTCCCGTCCTCCATGTCCGATGGCAAACATGTGAGCCTTGTGTTTTAAGTTAATTGTGCAATCTCCTTCATTGGGTGTTACCCCGTGGAGGCTGCACAGGCATCTCTGGGATAGGCTAGAAACACTACATCCTGCTCCTCTGAGGGAGGTTGGACCAGATGGCCTCCAAGGTCCTTTCCACCCTCTGAATGATTTTATAATGCAACTATTGCGAGGCTTATATCTACAAATAAAGGATATAGCTGACCCCTGCAGTGTGAAAGGCTGCATTATGGCAAGCAATACTTTGGAAAAGGACCTAAGAGTTGTGGCACACGCCAGTCAAACGTGAGTTGCCAGTGCCCTGTGAGGATGAGAGAGCAAGCACGAGTGATGGATTTACTGGGGCAGAATAGCACGTAAAAGTAGGGAGGTGACATTAGCACAGTGCATGGTGTCCGTGAGATCGGTGTAGAGCACTGTGTCCATGTCTGCTGTTTGCATGTTAAAAAAGGATGTGGCAAATCAGAAAGCATTCAAATAAGAGCAGTGGGAGTGACGGGCAGTCTGGAAAACGGGCAGCATGGGGAGAGGGTGAAAAGCACCATCTATTTAGTTTAACCAGGAGATGCTCCAGCTGTGGCTCCATCACTGCATGACCCCTGATAGGAGGAGGATACTTCTGATGGCAGAGGGCTGTTTCATCTAGCAGCTAGCACAGAGCAAGATCTGTGGTGGGAAGCTGAAGCCCGATGGCCTGAGAGGAGAAATGAGGTGCATACTTTTACAACGAGCGGGGGAGCGGACCACCCGAACACCTTACCCCCTGGTGCGGCCGATTGTCAGTCACTTGAATCGAGGCAGGGTGTCTTTTTAAGAGATGTGTTCTCACTTAAGCAGAAGTTTGGGGCATGATGTGAGAACCGGCGGGTGGAGGTCTCCGACCTGTGCTGTGCAGGAGGTCAGACGAGACAAGCCAATGTTCCCTTCTAGCCTCGAGAGAGAGAAATTGATGGAGTCCTGGCACCTTTACGTGGGCTGGCAGGGAATGAGAAGCAGAAACACTTCTCAGTGGTGAAGCACAATATCCAGCTTAGGACTGTGTGGATAGTACCGTCGGGGACGCTCTGCTCTCTATACCGACGGCTGCAACTCTGCTCCACGCTTCCAGGGGCTCTGCAAGAAGGGGCTGGAAAGAAGTGGTCAGATCCATTAGGGCAAAATCTGCTCTAAATGGCGTCTGGGTAAACCCAGAATGGCTGTGTCAAAATCCACAGGGATAATCTGAATTTACTGCTGTCTAAATGTCAGTGTTTCTTTGTATTGTAGGTGAATCGTTGTGTGTAGTACCTAGGGGCCTAATTGGGTGGTGTTCTGTTAACATCTCTTGCAAGACATGAAGCCCTCATCGTCATCATTATCACCATCATAGAAACATAGAAAATGAGGGTGGAAGGGACCTCAGGAGGTCACATCTAGTCCAACCCCCTGCTCCAAGCAGGACCAGCCCCAAATACATCATCCCAGCCAAGGCTTTGTCTAGCTGGGTCTTGAAAACCTGCAAGGATGGAGAGGCCACCACCTCTCTGGATAACCTGCTCCAGCAGGTTCCTAAGCCCAGCCTTTTCACCAGGGCACCTCTGTGAGAGCCCCCAGAAACATTGTGCAGTGGGACAGAACCTGGGCGCATTTCTTCATTCCTCCATGTGGGATAGACGGAGCAGACCAGGAGCGAAGCTGAAGCTTGAAACCACTGTCTCAGCAGCAACCTTCCCACGTGGCAGAAAAGTATATTTGACTGATGTATGACGGTAGCGTGTTGTGTATGCAGTGTGGATTTTTATGAACACGAGAGCATCGTGTGTGCATGTGACAGCCCCACGTCTGTAAATAAATGTCCCCTGTCTCCGGAGGGGGAGCACGTGTGGTCTCCCCGCAAGCGCTCACTTTCCTTCCCCACTTTCCATCCCCGGGCCTGGTTTTCCAGGCAGGCCGCTCTGCTCTGCCTGCAGCGGTGGTGGCGGCAGCAGGGGGTCAATGCAATGGTCATTCCTGCCTTCCTGATCGAGGGAGCACTGGCCCCGAGCGCATCAGGGATCGGGCGGTTAGGCAGCTCTACTGACATGCAGCTGTCACCAATGCACAGAGAACAGGCTGCACCGCGAGGAAATAAGGCAAGTGCAGGAGCTTTAGAGGGGAAGAGGTGATGGGCAGATGGCTGCGCTCAGGCTGGGGGTAGCAATGATAGAGGCGTCTCATGACAACCATGACTGAGCCCTGCTCCGGCCACTGACTCAATGCCACCACCTGCCCCCCGAGAAAGCTGGTCAAAGAGAAGCCAGCAGGAGCGGTTTGTCTCATTCTTCACTGCACGGCACACCGCTACTTTGCTCCTTCTTGCCCTAGGAAAAGAGCCTGTCTTCATCTTGAAGGTCCTTGCTAGGGCTTTTTTCATCACTCCGGTCATTTGCTCAGCGTCCTGGAGGCCAGCCCAGCCCAGCCTTCTGTTTCCCCCCGTGCTGCAGATTTTTGCATGGTGCTTCTCAGACCTTGTCTTGAGGATCCCAGGCCAGTACCACAAGTTCGGTGAGTATTTTGCATAAATGCATAAACAGTGAGGTCTATATAAGCATATGCACACATTCCCACCTCGGAGTCATCCCAGACTTGCTCCCCAGACAGGCCTTTGCACGAATCCCCTCAGTGTTTTTGCTGGCCTGCTCAGGAACACCTCTGCTCTGCTCTTGCCTCAGCGATCTTTTGTCTTGTCAACAGGCTTAAAGCACCTGTGAGGCCTGGCCTGTACTGTGGTCAAACACAGTAAATATAGGAGTGTCTGGTTTGGGACGTGACGGTTTCTGGCTGTGTTTCAGTGCACTCTCTGCACGCCTGCTCTGCATGTGCCCGAGCTCCCAGGTGCATTTGCAGAACACCCACCTGTCTCCCCACATGCTCCATCTCGGGTGGCAGATATCTGGAGTACCTCTAGGCCCCCAGTTACCATGAAATCTGAGCACCTCTCAGCTTTCGATGCATTTATCCCTGCACACATCCCATGAGTTCAGTATTAGCTCCATTTACAGATGGAAAACTGGTACACAAGCCCAGATCCATAAGGGACTTTTGGTGCCTAACTTGCCAGTGAACTGGCCTTGACTAATGTAGAGTAAGCAGTTCCTAGTGTGCAGTGATTGCAGCAAGAGCAAAAATACCGGAGATCTCAGGAACCATCTTCTTTTCCATAAGCTGCTGTCTTTTGGCTGTTGCACGTACCACACTGCTTCCCTTCCTCTTTGGGAACTTCCCAGTCATGCCATTCAGCCTATTTCATCACCCGCACGCTGGATCCAATTCGTCCTTCACTTTCCCGGGTGCGCGATGCTAGTGCAGTATGCCTAGTGCAATAGTCACTAGTGGCCAATTATGTGTGAAGGTCAGGTATCCGATTTTGAGAGAACATTATTTACACACACACGCTGTAAGGTCCACACAAAAATCCCCAAGTAGTGAGATACTGAGATAAATGTCGCAGGCCAAAGCAGGACGTGAGTAGGAATGGGAGGAGTAAAAGTTATGGCTTGTGTGTGTCCATGAGGGTCACATTTGCAGCTCCTTGCCCCTACACATAGATCCAGACATTCATGAAAAAAGCTGGTTCAGCAAATTGGGTATTCACAAAACTCAAGTGTGATTCCCTGCTCTGCCACAAACTTCCTATTTGGCCTTGAGTAGGTCATTTTAATGCGTCTCAGGCTGACCTCCACAAAGGTTAGGGGTAGTACTAGTTACCACCCAGAGAAAGCAGAGAGGTCTCTAGCCATGTCAGTCTGAAGTCAGACAGAAGGCAGGGCAGGGTGACACCTTAGAGACTGACCGGTTCAGAGGGGTGTGAACAAGTTAGGCACCCAAAGACCATTATGGCTCTGGGATTGTGTCAGTTTTCTATCGGGAAATGGAGATAATACTAAACTCACGGGGTGCATGCAGGGATAAATCCATTAACGACTGAGGTGCTCAGAGGTTAGGGTAATGGGAGGCATCTAAGCACTCCAGATATCTGCCACCTGAGATGGAGAAAATGGCTAGATAGGTAACGCGTGAGTAGCAATGAGCAACAACAGGGGATTAGAAGATAGCTAGCTGCAGGGAGAGAAGCTGTAGTTTTTGTGTCGTGATAACACTCCTTGTCAGACAGGTGGGAAGATTCAAGGAGAAAACGGGCCAGCACGCAATATTTCTGTGGCCAGACTTTAAGTGCTCCATATCATACCATCCTTCTGTTTTTGCTTTTTTAATAGCATTTTGTAAAGTTTGCATCTGCTCGGGGTGGGTTTCTGCTGCGCTAGAGTCTCCGCTCTAGTGATGCCGTGATTTGTGAAGGGGATAGAGAAAGATTTATCAGTCTGTATAACACGATTTCTGGAGCCCACGTTTTCTATGGTGTGCTTTATCTTCATTGATTAATTTGATTCATTATGCTGCCTTACCCAAATTCCTTTAAATCCTCCTTAGTCTGCACACAGCCCTGGAGGAAATCGTGTAGCGCAGTACAGCTTTCTTGGTTGTGAATGACATCCATTGTGCTTATTGGGTTACCACTAAAAGCTAAGATGGAGTTTCCAAAGCTGTCTAACAGGTTGGGACACAGTTAATTAAATTAACAGGAAAGGATTTAGACACCCAATTCCCATTAACTTAATCATCCGAGCATCCCAGCTCCTGTAGCCTGAAAACCTGTGTGCATTGCATCCATCACAGTGATATTGGAGAAAGCAGAGCGTGGAGTTCTCCTTTGGTCCCCGGGCTGCCGTGCGGTGGCGTGTTGCTGTGTAGCATTTAAGGGCTATAGGGACTAATTTGTGATTCTGAAACCAGAGATGGGCACATGCAAGTAAGGAACTGCACTGCCTCAGGGGAACCGCACGCTGTAACCATGTGCTTTGATTTCTTTTATTTTGGTGTCTGGCATCTGCTGGCAATAGTGTGCATCAGAGGCAGATGTGTACAAATCCAAGCGTCCCATATGGACGTATATCCCAAAGCAGCCTGCTGCTGGGTGGTAAAGCTGAGATCAGATCTGTGTCCGGCCCTTCTGCTGGGCAATGGTATGTGTATCCGTGTCTGAGGACTGTGTAGTGGGAACAGCATCATCTCTCGGGGTCACAGGGATGCTCTTAAAGGAAGTTAGATTTGGAGCCGGGAGGCTTTGCAATCACTCCTGTAAGTGGAGAGAGCAATAGTACGAGACAGAGTTCTTGTGCTGGCAAATGTAGAGGCAAATCCAGAGTGTTTTGTCAGCCCTAAACACCGAGAAAATGGCAAGTCGGTTATGCTGAAAGGAAGGTATTTATTGTCTGACAGCATCCGGTGACTTTGATCCCTTGCAATGACAAAACAATGGGGTGCAGGAGGTGCTGTCGCTCGCGGTGATAGACAAGGCTCTAATAACAGGCGAGCTGATGGACCATTAGTGATGATCTGCCTTTTCATTGGGCTACTCGCTTATTCTGGCTGGCTGCCTAGTATCACCCCGCTTCTTTGTGAAAGTGCAGATGCTTGGGGTTTAATATAATTTTGCTACATAAAGTTCTTCCCGCTGGGATAAAATCCCATTTGATTTCCTTTTTTAAAGTCTCTTTTTTTCCTCCAAAGGTCCACTCTTGTCCCAGAACCTTAGTGGCTTGACCCCACTTTCACAGGGTGCTGAAGCCTGAACAATTCAGGTGTTTCCTGACATAAAGCACATCAGTTTAGCTGCTTATTCATCCATTTGGTTCAAAGCTGTGTCCTTTCTCTTGCTGAGTATAATTCCTACGAATGCATGACAGAGCCAGTATGAGAATCATGAGCACGCTGCTGGCTTGCTTTGCATCTAGACAGCAATTTATTTTTAAACCATGCGTGTAAAAAAATACATGGGGAGTTGCCTGTCTATTTTTAAGCACAGGCTGGGAAAGATGTGTAATCTAAATTGTGTAGATAGCCATTCAGCCGTGTGACTGCCTAATTTGCATATGCAAAGAGGGCAATGGACTATGCAAACTAGATGCAGAAGACTTTCACTGTGCTTGGGGGAGCTCGGAGCACACGTCTCCGTGGTGTCTAGCCATTCTGCAGGGCTCCTCGTCCTCTTTGGGCAGGAGGGCCGGTCACACTTTGGCTGGGAAGCAGCTCGGTCTCCAGCGCTTTTGGCTGAAAGCCCCTTTCATGGCGTGTCTGCACTGTGCAGTGACTTGCAGCGGGAGGGGTCTGGTTTTATGTTGCATTCAAAACAGTCCTGGCAGCATGACCACGTTCTCCAGTACTGTGCTGCTACCATGGCCGTGCTGATCCACCCATATTGCAGCCAGGCCTTCTATGGGACTTTTGCTCAGCTGGGCTGGATATGTGATATCTGATGAGAGTGTGCAAATAACACAAGCCCCATGAGCCACGCTGTGTGGGGAAACTGCCACAGCTCCCTGCCTATGGCTAGGATGTCAGTGTTCATCCTTTGCATAGGCAGATCTGGCATTTTGAAAAGGGTGGTACAGATGCTGTGATCCCATGTTACACAACACACATTTGTCTCCAGGTAACAAGAAAGTAGGGGCTTTACTCATATGCTAGGGGTCTAGGGCTGTATCATTCAGTTTAAGATCAAGGCAAAACCAAATATAACTCTATTGGAATGGGTTAAAAACAATCTGCAAGGCTGTGAAATAGGAGCTTCATTACCAGGAGCAGCTAACAGACAGCAGAACTGGAGAAGAAAGGTTGGCTTGATTAGTAGGACATCAAGACCATTAAAAAGGAGAGAGAGCCATGAACATCTGTGGAATGAAGAGTTTAGAAGGAGTTGGGTCGATGATAATGAGCCATCAAGTCCATTGACTTCCTCAGCACTGCCTGAATAGAAATGCCACTGCCACTGTTGGGCAGTTGTTTTTGTAGGTCGTGGAACGGGGTGGGCCACCCGGGCCATGGCCCGACCACCTTTTAGCATGTTAATTTATATAACCCACAAATGCGCAATTGTCATTCCGATTAAAACTGTATAGCTATTTTTTTTAATTGCGTAGCTAGCTAAATTAACGTGCTAAAAGTTGCTCGGGTCATGAACTGGGTGGCCCACCCCAGTCTGCAGCCTGTGGTTGTTATTAAATTTTGGCTTAAGCAGGAATTAAAGGGGGGTGAGACTACACCTTGGTACCCCGACCCCCAGCTCCACCCCTGCCCCTTTGTGAGTGCTAAATGCATCACTCAGTTGTCAGAGAGTCCCTTCTCCGCATTGCCTTTCTCAGGGCTGTGAGATAGTTCAGGCCAGAGCTCTCTCTCTGCCCTCCTGAATTCTTGCATCTCCTATCCCCTGGTGCTCAGGGATGCTGAGCAAAGCAATGTCTGAAGATGGAGTCGTTATGTGCTCCCTGGCCTCTCCAGCTGCACGACTGACCCATATTCCGGCTATTGCCCAGAGATATTTTCTACCTGGTGACAAGGAAGGGTGGAAGGCAGACCACTAGCCAGACATCTGCTGCTGCTCCGACCAGAGTGACACAGCCCCTGGCTACCTTGTCTGCCCTCCTGCACCATGAAACGGAGCTGTGTGGATGCGTGGTCTGACAAAAGATGCTGCTGCTGCCCAGCCCAGCCAGGTCTTGGAGGTGCTGCAGCTCCGCTGGGCAGGGTGCAGCTGCCAGGGGATCCTCTGAAGCTCTGGGTCAGCAGTGCCTATGCATGCCTTCCCTCTGCCTTCCCACGTGTGACTGCAGAGGGAGAGCGGCATGCTCCCCCCAGTGCCAGGCAGGAGCTGGGTGGTGGCAGACAGAAGTACCAGTAGTTTGCACGTGGTGATGTTCTCCCCATGGAGGTAGATCAGCTGCCGGATAGGCAGTGAATGTAAAGCACTGCCCTGGTTGGGGTTGTTCCTTGGTGAGAAGGTTGGATCAAACCTTTCTGTCCACCACAAAAGAAACCAGTCTCTCCGTGGTGGGTTCCCCTCTCTCCCTTTATCCCTGTGCCCTTCTCAGGGTGACACCTGCTCCCCACCACCTGCCTGACCATCTCTCCAGTCCTGTGTGCTCCAGGTAGGGATTCAGGCGCTCCAGGGGTGCTGGGAGTGAGCAGACCCTTCACTCCTGGCGAGGTCACAGCGGTGAGGTCCAGCCATGCAGGGTGCACAAAGTGCCGGCGGGGCAGGGGGAGCTCCCTAGCCTGGGCTTACATGCACTGCTGCCCAGGCTAGGTGCAAACTGACCTGGGCCTCAGCTTCCCTGCATGTGCTACAGCAATGAGCACTGCTTTATTTATCCCGTGAGGCCACGGCAGACCAGACCCTGCCTCCACTGAACCCAAACGGCAGCGCAGGGAATGCGGTGCGGGTAGTGTCTGGGTTCAACAGTATTAGCAGAAGCTGGAGCGTGCCTGGAGAGGAGCGGCACAGATGGCAAAGGGCTTGGCAGGTAGGAGGAGAGAAGTAGCCGCGTTTTGTCGGGAGATGAGGAGACGTGATGGAGGTTTTCAAGCATTTGGAAGGCTGTTCTCCCTTGGCCCAGGGAGCAGGATGGGGCAAGGGGGTTAAACTGCACCAGAGCAGGTTGAGCCCCAGTCTCTGGAGAGGCTCTCTTCAGCTCGGGGCAGCAGGACGGTGGAAGAAGCTGCCCAGGGCAGCGGTGGTATCTCCTATCTGATTTGTGGTATCTCAAGCAGGGGTGGGAAGGAATCTGCCTGGATGCATCCTGCCTCTGTGCAGGGGCTGGACTTGCTGGCGTCGAGGTCCCCTCCAGCCCTGGGAGTCTGAGTCGAACTCCACTTGCCTCTGCCAGCACCACCTCTAATTGTGGGGGTTTGGGAACAGGGAAGGGGACCAGGTGTTGGTGCAGGGCATGAGGAGTGCCCTGCCTTGCCCCACTGGTGCTGGCCAGTCTGTCTCGCACTCCCCATTCAGCAGCACGTACCGGCCATCCCAGCCCGCCCCGGGGGGTCCTGAGGAGCTGGAGTACGGGGCCAAACTCCTGCTTCCTGCCCGGCACAGCGGTAGGACCAGACAGGTCTCCATCAAGCACTAACCCGTGGCTCTGCGGCTCCCAGCTGTTTGCAGGGACCGCATGCCCTGCCCTGCGGGCTGTGAAGGAGTTTGTCTGGAAAATGCTTTGAGCTGGTGCACGTGGAAGGGAAACGCTGGGTTCAGAAGGCAAAGGCACCGCTCGTCTGATGACAAGGGGGCACGTGCAGCTGGAGCTGGGCGCACGAGGCAGGGTGCAGTGTTAGCACAAGGGGCCGGAGCTGGGTGTGTGAGGCAGGGTGCGGTGTGGGATGGTGTTCATGTCCATCGGGGTGACCAGCTTGCACCCAAGCTGCTTCATGGTCACGACACACAGATCTTTCAGACCCGGTTTACTTGGTTGCAGCGATGGCAGCCTTATGGGGGCTGGTTGTGTGTGGGGCTGTGCAAGACGTGCACCAGGAGCAGGAGTGGGTTGGTGATGGGCTCATCTCGTGCGTGACTCTGGTTTGTGCTGCAGGCTCTGGCTGGCATGAGGGTGCTGTTGTGCCGGGCACTGTACAGACCCACGAGATGTCCCTGCCCCAGATTGCTGTCTGGGCCTGGGGGAGGCACAAAGCAGGGGTGCCGCGACTTGCCTGCGCTCCCTTTGCAGGACGGTGCTTGTTCCTTCGCTCAGTCCCTGATGTCTGATGCCTGGTTGATAAGACCCAGGCACTTTTATTTCTGCTGCTTTTGCTTTTGGCTTGTCGTTGTGGCTCTTTCACTGAGATATCTGCCTCGAGAGTCTCTCAGGTCCCTTACTGCTTAGGCTGCATGACCCCCAAATCCCTTAGGCTGTGGGATTTGGGGGTCTGGTACCTCACCTTAGCTCACAGCTTGTTGGTACTAGATCTAATTAATGTTGAGGAGAGACCCCTGCAGCGTATTTTACACAAATTAGAGGCGCAGAAGCACCGAGTCTCCTTGTTTTATTGGGAGAAGCACTGGAAGTGCCCGATGCCTTTTTGTTTAGATGACAGTACAGTAATGAAAGCAGGAAAGGGCGCCATGCTTTCACATTGACTAAGGATTCGGCTCGCTCCGTAGCGCTGAGACAGTCAGGAGGGAAGCTTGAAATATACATCAAAGTGAATTTAATCAAGGCAGGGCTAAAAATAAAAAAAAGACCTCTTCATAGGGAAGAGCTAATAAAAAAATATCTCAGCAGGATAAAAAGCGTTCTCTCCCACCGTCGGAAAAAGCCCCAGCCACTGCAGCACCATGCTGTTAGCCGGCTGCAAGTGCCATCCTCCGAGATTGCTTAGCAAGAGCAAGGCTGTGCTTCGTGCCGGAGAAGGGTTTGGTGGTTTAATATATTCCTTTTCTGCTTTGCTCTTTGTAGCGGTCAGCACCCAGCGGCGGCTGGGGACCTGTGGGTCAGCACGCCAAGAGGTGGCTCGCTGGGCTGGGTGGCGTGGTCCTTTTGTGCATCTCGGGGAACGTCTGTACATTTGCAAAGTGGCTCTTTGCAAAATCACGGCTGGCTTCGTGTTAGCAGAGAGCAGGTAGGGAGTGATCTCTGGTGTGGAGGGCATGCAGGGGCAAGCCGGGATCCAGTCCCTTTTCCCTTTGGACAAAGTGCAACAGCTTTGACAGGACAGACATCTTTGCATCGGATGCCTTTCAGGGAAAGCCACCTCATGCAGGGGAGTCGGGAAAAGCCTCGGGGGAGCTGGGGTGGGCTCTGAGCCCCGGAAGGAGGAAGGGCTGCACTCCTCAGAGAACCAGGAGAGACGTCCAGGCCTAGCGTGCCTGGAGCATGGGCGAGAGGACGAGGGTGCGAGTGGGAAGAGGAGGCAAAAGGAGAGCAAGGCAGAGCAGGGACACAAACCACCTCTGGTCTCCTGAAGAGCCTTGGAGGGCTGTACAGGATTGGTCCATCTCTCCCGCGTCCGTGGTCCAGATCCCCAGGTGAGAGTTGCTGGTGCAACTTCCCTTGTCCCCTGGGAAGCTGATGCTGCAGCTCGAGTGTTGCCATCTTGCATGATTTTTATCCTCAGTCTCTGGACACTGCATTTTCCATAAGGCCTCATTTCCCGGAGACACGGGAATAGGCAAGACTCAGCTTTTACTTAAAAAATTAAAGTACGTTTCAGTCATTTCTGGTTGCTCAGAATAGGTCAATAATGTAAATCCTAAAGGCTTTTGCACTGGAAAAGCAATTAGCAGAGGTTCGGCTTTTTTTCACCTGTTTTAAAGTCTCAGGTTTTTGAACCAGCCCCGGGCGTCTGCTTCAGTTTCCGGCGTGTCTGGGACTGACGATGCTGCAGCTCGGAGAAGTGAGCCAGCCCCGGGGGATCTTTCGGGACCGCACAACAGACACTGTTCTGCAGATTTTTGCTCGCTGACCATTTTGATGTGTAGACTGAGGGTGTGAACACACACTAGGGTTGTATCGATATAAACCTCACCCAACATCTGTCTCAGCTAGGTAGCTGGTCCAGTAAAAGAGATCACCAAAACCCCATCTTGCTTCTTGCACGTTCCCTGGGCCGTCACAGCTACAACAACGCTCCGGCTCTGCTGTCCTGGCATCAGCCATGTTCATACTAGCATGGTGGTGTAGAATAACCCTGGAAAAGTCAGGGGCACGTCTACACCGGTGTGAGTGCTGTGTGTCTGCACGCAGCTGTCCAGACATACCAATCTGCGGTGGGCAAACAGGATATTGCCTGCCTCTTCTCCTTCTCCTTCCCCCAGAAAACTCATGGCAAAGTGCTGTCATAATAGTGCCTGTAGTGAGCAGATACCCGGTCATCTGTCTGCTTTTATTCCAGGTGTCATTTGCATCAGTGTCCAAAACTGGGGTAAATGTGCTGTGTGTCTAGGCTCTGGAGGCTTTCCTAAGGGGGTGCCCTAGAGATATTAGTGGTGCAAGAGAGATTAGTTCAGCGAAAGGCCTGTTCCTGCTCAGGAGGTCAGACTAGGAGATGACAGTAGTCCCTCCTGGCTTTATCATCCATAAATCCACAGGCCAGAGCTAGTGCCAGTCCCTAATGGGAAAGGTGCCTCACCCTCCGACTGTGACGCCAACAGAGTTATTCTGCTCTTTCCTCTGGGATCTTTGTCTCCACTTACAAAATGCGTGTTTGCCCTGGGCTATTCCCATGGGTTGGTGTCCTTACTCCGGAGCAGCTATTACCTAAAGATCTGAGCCATTGTAAAAACAGATTTGCTGTTTTCCCTGAAAATCCAGGTGCAAGGGCCCTTATGGGGTTCTCATCACATGCAAAGGATAGTTAAAGGCTGCAAAGCTTCCTCTCTGTTACGTTACTGAAAAGACATTACAGAGTTAAAAAAATAAATGATAACACTTGTGAAATATCATAGATGATTCTTCAGAAGCTGACCTCGGCACCCTGCTCCCTTAGTGTCCTTTCTTCCCACTCGCATATCACATTTTATCTGCATTCAGATTAGTACAGGATAAAAAAAAAATAATTCTGGTTGGTCTAATTTATAGTGACAGAACTTGTGGTATAAATGTCACCCCCCGCCATTTCTAAGAGGGAGAAGAGAAATGGAGTGAGAAAATGGGAAAAGAAAATCATTTTAATATTCCCCAAAGAAAATGATGCGTGAGCTGTGATGCACGGATAATTGATGAGATGCGGGGCCAGGTTTGGGGTCTGCACAGCTTCAGTCGACGTGTCCCGTCCCGTCTGGTGCAGCATCAAGTTGGCAAGGAATCCAGATGCTGGTCCTCTTCTCCCGGATCAAGGGCCCCTGACTTCAGTGGGATTTGGCTTCAAAGGCATCACGAACTCCAGGGGCTAGAGACAATGCAGACTAGGAATAAGGTGCCTTGTCTAATTTGTCTAAGCTTGTCTCTCTTTATCCCAATCATACAGCTGGTCCAATGAAAGGTATCACCCACACAGATCCCTGCCTGTAGGATTAAGGTGCACATTTTCAACAGTGAGGTTACATCACTAACAACTGGAACAATTAACTAGAGACAAAGTAGAGGACAATCTCCTTGATTTCATCTTTCTAGCGCGATCGGGTGCATTTCTAAAAGGTGTGTTCCAGCTCAACCAGAGGTTACGGGTTGCATGCTGTCATCGCCAGGTGAAGGTCTCTGGCCTGTGTTATCATAACGGTGCTTTTTGACCTTACAATGTAGGACTTCATGAAACCTGCAGCCTCGTTGCCATCGAGTCAGTAGGGCAGGAAGGAGAGAGGAAATGAAAAACCGTGTCTCCGTGACGGTGGGATGTACAAGTTGAGACGGCAGATGTGGAAACCAGGAAGGACTTTTCCAAACGGCACATCTGCATCCAGCCTCAGCGCCTTGTTATGCATTGGGTTTGCCCGGTGTGCAAAGGGCAGGACCCCGGACGCAGGCCAGGGTAGGCGTGGATTTGGTTCCTGAGACGTCAAGGTCATGTTTGAGTAGCAGCCTGGGGAGGGGGGTTGCACTCTGCTAATGCTGAGTTACTTTTCTGGGCATGCAGATGAGCTCCCAGCCTCACGTGAGGACTACATACAGCCACAGCGACATGACAAGATGGGAGGAAGGGAGCAGTGATGAGTTGCTTGCGGGGGAGCCTTCCCCTACCCTATGCATTGGGCTCTTTGGACAGGTCCACACTGCAGCAGCAGCACATCCTGGGTGAGCCATTCCCAAACGTGTCCCACCCACCTCCGAGCTGGAAATACCCTGGCCTTATAACATGCTAGAGACCAAAGCCTTGAACACCTGGAAAGGGAGACCCCAGAATATCTGCACAGTGTATTTCTGGGTTTGGTGCACCCCTGCGGGAAGAGGGGTGCTTAGGAATAGGTTGGCAGGGACACACGGCTCCTGTGGTGCAGACAAGCTCTTCCTGATGGGCCTGGGGAAGGAGAGGTGTGCAGCCCAGAAGGCTCTTGGGGGTGTGTGTATGTATGTGCACACGCATGGCTAGCTCATGCTCAGCAACACGCAACATAGCCCTTGGGCTTTCCAGGGCCAACACAATTTACCGTGCACAGAAAATGGCCTCCTCTAGCAGCGCTCTGTTGGTGTTGGGATTGGGATGGGGATTGTTGGATGTGATGTCACAAGGATGTGGTGAATGTGTTGGGAGGTGGCCAGGTGTCAATCACGACGTAGCTACCTGAGTGACTGGGATGTGGGAAGTGGATGGAAACAGTAATGTGCTGATGTTCCCGAGAAAGGACTGACATCTAGCCGTGTGCGTGCACAGCCTCTGATGGGATGGCTCAAAGAACAACGCCGTATCAAGCTGTAAGAAGTCCTAGAAATCATAGAGAAGTGTCCTCCAGAGATCATCTAGTCCAACCCCCTGCTTGAGGCAGGATCATCCCTATGCAAACCATCCTACAAACATTCATAATCTAACCTCTTGGTAAAACTATGGTCAGCCCTGTTGTTTTCAGGACAAGTTTAGATGTGCGGACCCTGGCATCCATCCCCTCTGTCATTTGGACTGAGCAGCTAACTGTCAGAGAACAAAAACTATTTGATTTCCATTATTTGGTTTGCTTTCCTCACTGGCAAAACAGCAGAAGCATCCCTACAAGTTGCAGCACTCTCCCCCACGTCTTGCCTTTGAGGCATACATCCTTTCTTAAAAGAAGGAAACCCTCCTTATCTTTCATGTGCTCAGGACCAGATGTTGGTGCAGTGAATATCATGGAGTTTTATCAAGGAGTTCAGTGGGTTTAACCAAAGCTAACCCCCCCCAGAGAGTGCAGGGAGCTTTTTTCTATGAACTCATGCCCTTGCTGAGCTCTGTGCTCTGGGTAAAGCAGACCTTGGATACAAGATCTGAAGACATTTACTTTCTCTTTAAATCTGCAGCAGGAAGAGTAGCCTGGGAAATGCTCTTAGGAGTAGCAAGGCGAGAAGTTCTGTTATATAAAGAAAACCTTTTTATACCTACAGCTCCTGGTTTGGAGTTGGAAGAAAGTGGCTTTTCTTGTGATGCTATCAGGGACCGGGGTGTGGGCAGTCTATCTGGAGGGCCGGGCTGTGGCCTGAGTGCGGGATGAATTAGGACAGGGCTTCGTGGTCTGAAACAGGGGCGGCAGACTCAGGAGCCCGGGACAGGGACTGAGGTGCTAGGTGCAGTCCAGCTGTTGCAACGCAGCGGCCTGCAGCTCGGGAGCTAAAGCGAGTCTCGCCAGCCTTGGGAAACCGGAAATCGTGGGATTTCTCCCCGCTCCCCCTCACAGGTTATAAGATTTTCTGCAATGTCAGTTGTGATTTTTTTCATCTTTCTTTTGAGTTAAAGCACAAGAATCCTAGGGACGGAAAGGACGTCCGGTGCCGTCTAGCCTAACTTCTTGCTCCTAAGTCATCCCAGACAAATGCCTGTCCCAAATCTTGAGCACAGGCGATGCTGAAGCCTTGCTGGCTGGCTTGCTTCAGGGTCCTGCTGCCCCTGCTTTTGGGAAGCTGCGTCTGAGGCTGAATCCAGATCTGCTTTGCTGCCATTTGCACCTGCTGCTTAGTGTCCTGCCCTCCGTGGCGAGGGCCATTCGGTTGTTTTCCCTCTTCTGCGTGGCAGTCTTTCTGATTTTGAAACTGCTGTCATGCCCTTGGCTTTCATTTCCCAGCCGTGCAGAGGCTACTTAGCTCTGCAGGAAGGCAGCATCCCTTGGGCTGCATGACAGCTGGGGAGATCTTACCTTTCCCGATTATTTACTAGCGTCCCATGACCCAAACCAGACTCCAGTCAATGAAAGTTTGACGTCCCTGTCCTCTGAGCTCCAGTCTAGCTCGGTGCGTGTGGCGGGCCAGTAGGGGGCGCTCCTGCGTTGAGCCGCCCACCTCCCTGCGCCCGACCACCTTCCAGGCTCCGAGTGCCTCCCTTAGGGTGCCTCCC
>NW_005842757.1:646101-646538 GCF_000455745.1 Alligator sinensis | reverse complement strand
AGGAATATCAAAGGAATCCCATAGAGCAAACCAGGGTGGCTGAGGTAGCCGTTTCAACACGCATCTGAGTTACTGAAGCTAAATATCTAATCGGATCTCTAGTAGGTTACTCACTCACATCGTCCAGAGGTGCTTGTTGGTTCCTCTGGAGGCAGGGCACTCTTGCAGCATGCGGTGATGAGGAGAGAGCCAGGTTCAGATTCACCTGGATGACCGCATGGATAATGGCTGCCCTTCTTCCTGGCCCGGGCCTTTTTAAACCCTCCCTGACCTCAGCAGCCGGTCCAATCGAAGCTGTCAATACTGGCTACAAACCGTCCAATCTGCAAAGCATCCCTGGCTACCTGGGCCCGCGCGCAGGGCCGGGTCTTTCCCCCCCCCCTGCCCAGGGGACCAGAGCATCGCCTCCCAGGCGCCAGGCTTTTGTCTGCAGACAA
>NW_005842757.1:632273-640260 GCF_000455745.1 Alligator sinensis | reverse complement strand
GCCCAGGCCTTTTTAAAACCTCCCTGACCTCAGCAGCCGGTCCAATCGAAGCTGCCAATACTGGCTACAAACCGTCCAATCTGCAAAGCCTCCCTGGCTACCTGGGCCCGCGCGCAGGGCCGGGTCTTCCCCCCCCTGCCCAGGTGACCAGAGCATCGCCTCCCAGGCGCCAGGCTTTTGTCTGCAGACAAGGTGGGAGATCCCCGCTGTGAGGGATTCAACAGCAGCCTCTCGGGCTGGCTGAGACAGATCTCTGGAGAGGGGCACCGATGGGGGCATTTCTGCCACAGTGCGTATCAGTGGTTTCATGGGACGTCAGAGAAAGTCCTTGCGTCTGTCCTGGGCCGGTTCAGGGCCAGGGCACTCTGTCCCCGGCAAGGTCAAGCCCCGCAGGCGTCTATCCTTTTCATTTGTGACCTTTACATAGCAGTCATTTCCTGCCAGGATTGCATAGGAGATGCGTGCCAGGAAAGGTGCCAGCCCGCAGCAAACTGATGGAGAAATAGACCTTCAGTGTATAAAGGATGGGTCTAGGAAGACATAAACGGGCCTAATTCACGGGTGATTTATAACCGCTGCAATCCGCTGACGACAATGGGACTGCAAAGCTTGTGAGACAGCAGCGGAGTTATCTCAGTATTTCAAAACCCGACAAGGCCAAGGACACCCTCTCCAGCCACTGGTGTAGAAACACCTCCTGATTTTCTTCCAAGTCAGTTTGCTGGTTAGGCAGATAGAAATGAAATGTGAATATTGGGTCTGAACAGCCAATGGATTGAGTGTAGCTCCAAAGTGAAGCTAATGAGACTGGAAAAATCCATCCTCCGGTAGATATTTTCTCCGTGAAATGCACCTCTCTGCAGAAAGTGGCTATTGCGGAGCTGGGAAATGTCTTTTTAAAGAGCGGCGTATGCGTGTGGAGGGGGTTTCTTCACTGTACCTCTGCTGAGGCAGGCATTTAAAATGACTTTCCCAAAGTCGTTACGCCGAGTGGGTTGCACGATTTCATCCCAGCCTACGCTCAAAGGATAAACACATTTAATGTTAACAAACTTATCTTGCTGGGGTGAGCTGACCCCAGCTGCCTTCCTGCCCCGGGACAGGGGCCAAAGATCTTCCGAGGTCCCTTCCAGCCCTACTGTCTATGACAACTAAGAAATGCAATGTTTTGCATTGTCCATGGGCAGCCGGCCTATCCTTGTAGCAGTGACCAAGGGAAACAAACTTTAAAGACTGGCGGCATTTTACCAATAACCCCAAATTCTGGCACGAATGCAGAAAATCGCCCCAGTGAACTGCATTTGTACACACTTCTGATGGGATGCTTTCCTTCGTTTCCGCGAGAGCCTGGGAAAGCAGCCCCTTACTTGGTGAATGCTCTTTCTCCCTTATGTAAAGAGAAAACTCCTGATCTTACGGAGAACTTAATTGAAGAATGCAAATCTCTTAACAGAAGAAAGACCAGGGGGTCCTGTTAGAGCTCTCTCAGCTCATCTGGAAAAATAAATCAGAATAAACCAACCAACTAAAAACCTGAGAGCATCTGAAAGCTTCTTTGTGGTCAACAGGAAATTAGAGTGATGGTAGCCTGATTTATAAATGGACTTTCATTCAGGTCTTTATCAGTGTAATTAGCTCATATATGTCTGGGAAGTAGAGAAGTGGTATTAAGCTCTTGGGTAAACCAGGGGCCAGGCAGATGAAAGGACATGCTGAATCCATGATGGCTCGGGGCCAGGACCAGCATCCAGCTTCCTTGCTGTGCTTGGTGACGATGACCATTGCAGCCGTTGTCCATCTTGCATGCATGTCACTGGCCCCGGTGCTGGGGACCAGGAGCAGTCGTCGGCTGGCTGGCTGCGTGAGCTCCAGGGAGACACCAAGCGTTGGCAGTCATTTAGCTTGTCATTGAGTAAGCCATCACCCATAGCACAGGGCAGCTGGTGTACGGGAAACGGGGAGGCAGAGACCCTGAGTGAGGTGGAAGAGTTAAAGGTAGTACTGAAAAACCCTCCCTGACTTCTGTTTTTCCTTCGACTAGTTACCCACTTGTATGATTTCAGCTTTCCAAAGGATGCACAACCTAGCACGGCAGCACAAAAAGTACCTGTAAGTGCTCTGCTGCTTCTTTTTTTTTTTTAGTTAACAGCAGAAGAGCTCTCTGCAACAAATGCCAAGGAACAAACAAGTATTTACGCTAGCGGCGCTTGGTTCTTCATTTTGCTTGGCAATATTTCCCTCTTGGTTATACGTGAGGTTTGTGGCTGTTGGATCTGTTACGCTTCCCGAGTTGGCATCACCTCTGCATTCCCCCTCCTTAAATAGTGAGGAGCAGGATGGCAAGGGGAGGATGGTGAGTTGGATCAGAAGTGGAGCAAGAGGCTATAGGAAGAAACGGGACAAAGCATGGAGGCAGGGTCAAGAGAGAGCTCAGGCTGGCTACAAAACCGGCGTGTTTGTCTGTAAAGTTTCAAGAAGTTTGTAGCTCGGAGGTTTTCTGTGCGAGTCACAGGGGAACGCAAAGGAAAAACAAAAGCCGACCACGTGCTCTCGCTTTCCTTTCCTTCCTTTCATGCAGAGGCAGTGCTGAGGTGGAAGAGGTCAATGATTGCACTGATTCTCCTCGAACTTCAGGAGATGGAGCTTAGTTTGAAATGATTGGAGGCGACAGCACAGGGCCTCATTACTTAGGAACCGACCTTTCTCACACCAGGCATCAATGAGATCTGAAAACTCTCTCCCTTCTATTATCTTGTCAGTGCCTAATGCTTGGCTCGAACAAGAGGGCTGGCATGCACTGTGGCTTTGGCTGGTAGTAATGTATGAAAGTCCTCGCGCTATGGCTTATTGGAGCTTCACAGCATACACAAAAGCAGCTTAAATCCTACTTGTGGTTTCCGGAGCGATCATAGCGATGCCTGCACCACACGTGAAATCTGAGCAGAGGGTCTCCCCAGTATTTAAAGAAGCTTGTGAGCATGGTGTAAGGGCAGAGCAATGAACCAAAACGCTGCAACCACCCGCGCGCGTGATACTGGATTAGCAGAAACGTTTCCAGAGGGGCTCCGTGCTCGTCCTGAGAGACGTGGTGACGACTCAGATTAAAAATGGAGAGCAGGGCACCCCTACAAATAGTGAGCCCAAATGTTTCTGTTACAGGTCAGCAAAGCCAATAGTTTACCTGCCTATAACAGAGATGAAGCTGAGCCGTCTATGTTGTACTGAACCTGATGGAGAAAAGGGAGAAAGAAATTGAATCTAGCAATTCCAGGAACTCGAGTTATATTCTTTTTGTGTCTACATATGAGATCAGATACATGAAATAACAATATTTTTCTTACTTGTGGAAATGCTTCCTCACAAAAAAAAAAGCATGATTTTTTCCCCCCTATCTTTTCCTTCCCCTACCCTCTGGTTTCTATCAAAGAAGCAAATTACATTCCCGATTCAGTCTGATTTATTATGGAGTAATATGTGCAGGTAGAGTATGTTAAGCTAAGATGGCCAGTATGGCACTGACTCAATAAGAGGTACACGCATCAAATCGTTTCTAACAATTGCACTTAATTTACTCCACAATTACTTTGCTTTTTCAACCAAAGGAGTTTCCAAGAAGATCTGCCCCAGTCCCAAACTGGTGGATGATTTGGTAGAGATGGTGACTGCTCTCAAATTGCACTGGTCAGCGTGCAGGCGCGATGCAGGACAGGACGAGCTCCCAACGAAGCCGTCTTACGTCTTCCTCCCGGACAGCTCTGCAGCAGGAACAGCGGTGCCCTGCTGCACAAGCACCTTCAAACCTTTCTGATAATATAGGCTCCCAGTTAAAGCTGCTTTTACAATCCACTGTGCATTTTCCCTAGAGAACCGTGCTATTTACTCCGGGCATGATAATGGGCTAAGCACTTGCCACCTCCTCCTTTTTTTTGTAGCCCAAATCCCCCGAGCAGGGCAGCAGGGAGGGTGTTGTCTGACATCTCATGAAGCAGCTGCATGGCTGGATCCAAAGGCCACTGCTGCATACATCTTCTTTAGACATTTCAAGGCACTCGGCGCAGCTGTTCAGCAAGATGAGGCCTGATCTCCTCTACCCCCTGGAATCAAGCACAGCTGCAAAGAACAGATGCACTCAGTTTTGTGCCCTTACCTCCTGGGTGTGCGCATGGCATGGGTGCAAATTTTGGCCAAGCCTGTAGTTCTGTGCACGTGTGCCCAGTGGGCGAGCAAACTCCTGGCTCTACACTGCAGCTGCAAATTCAACAAGAGGCCAGAAGTGTGACGGGCTGGAGCTCAGCTCGATTGCTGCTGGGCCGTGTGTACGAACCCAGAGACAGTTGTTTTAGGGGTTCAGTTGATCCGGCTGACTTCTCAGACGTAGACTGTGGGCCTTGTCAGCCGTCATCAGTGAGGCTCATGGTGACAGCAGCAATGTTAACTGTGCCAGTGGGATGAGTTGTGGAGGCTCGTGAAACATTGCAATCTTAAAACCCTCTTTATTTGCCTGTTGACAGGTCGTGTCAGGTGGTGTGTTGGGAAGGGATGCTTGAAACTGCCAGTTTGGGGAGGCCTCCTGCAGAGTGGTGCGGAGGGTAGCTGGGTGCAGCTGTGGGGACCGCTTTTTCCCCATCAGTTTGATGTCTGCTTTGCTTCTCCGGCTCTTGGTTTCTTTGCAGGGCTGGGTGTACTGTGCACTGGCTTAACGGCGGCACTTCACTAGCTGCTCAACAGCCATTGCGGGGATTCACTGCCCTTTGCATCTGGCTGCCTGCAGGTTCCCAGAATAATCCTCTTGGGGATTATAACAGGGAACCCTGACCCTATTAAGGTCAAAAGAGGGCCATAACAGACAAATCAGCAAGGCCCATTAAAGCCAGAAGTTTTGCAGCTGGAGGGGGAGGGTGGGTCACCTGCAGCAAGAAAAGCCCTTCCAGAGCGAGCCGGAAAGAGAGACATCCAGCTATGCAGGAGGGGCAAGCTGCCTGCTGCAGGTGAGAGCAGAAACCTCCTGACTGACACCGGGCTCGGGACTCGCCTCTGCAGAGCCCAGCTTGCAAACAGCTGGGTGCAGCACGCAGCAGTGAGAGGGAAGAAGGGATTAGCTACACCTGGGCCAGGTGACTGAGGAGGCAGGGGCGCTGGGATATAAACTCCCGGAGCAGGGCAGAGGGGTGGAGAGGTCTGGCCCATGGGGCTGAGAAGGATGGAAAAAATGCAAGCCTGGCAAGAGGAGCTGTTGCCTGAGACGAGGAGCCCCTGTCGGGGAAGATGGAGCGAGCGAGTGCATGGGAGGCACTGGGGGACTTTTGGTGTTAACTCGGGAAGGACCCTGGAGCAGGGAGCACCCAGAGCACTGCGAGCTGTTTATGGTAGCCCAGGAGGAGCCCTGGGGGGAGACAAACCCAAGGGACTGGGGACCATTCACATTGGCCCAGTAAGGGCCCAGGGAATGGGTGCACCATGAAGAACATTTATGTTAGCCCAGTTGGAGTCTGCTTTTCTCTTTCTTATTTCTGCTCGTGTTGTTAGTTGTTGAGGCCCAGGTGGGCCACAGCCCTGACTGAAGTTAGGTGGGCTGGAGCCCAACAGGGTCCGGACCCAGCCAAGGATAGAGGGAGAGGGTGAGAGCGAGGGCAGACCCCCACACTGCCTGGCTGGACTAGTAGTTGGGGAAGGAGGAGGGGGAAAAGGCATCCACAGCTACACTTTGGTTACTCAAAGGCAGCCTCTGAAGCAACATATTTATAACATCAAGGCATGGCAGGCGGGAGGGAGGTGCTAGTATGGGCAGAGCGATGCCCTGTGGCCACGAGGAGGTGACACGAGCACTCCTGGGGTGCACCCCATTCCAGGGATCGACTGGCTTGCATGAGTGTAGGATTCAGCACTGGCTGAGTCCTGTGTGCAGTTGTGGCCCCCACTACAGAAAGGATGTGGACACATTGGAGAGTGTCCTGTGGAGGGCGACGAAAATGGTTGTGGGGCTGGGGGACATGACCGGTGAGGAGAGGCTGAGGGAACTGGGCTGATTGAGTCTGGAGAAGAGAAGACCGAGGGGGATTGAATCGCAGCCTTCACCTCCCTGCAGGGGGGCTGCAAAGAGGATGGAGCTGGGCTGTTTTCAGCGGGGGCAGATGGCAGGACAAGGAGCAATGGGCTCAAGCTGCAGCAAGGGAAGTTGAGGTTGGATATTAGGAAATACTTTCATACTGAGAGTGTAGTAAAACACTGGAACTGGCTTCCCAGAGAGGTGATGGAGTCTCCATCCTTGGAGGTGTTTAAGACCTGGCTCTACAAAGCCTTGTCTGGGATGATGGAGCTGGGGCTGGTCCTGCTTGGAGCAGGGGGTTGGACTAGATGTGACCTCCTGAGGTCCCTTCCACCCTCATTGTCTGTGATTGCAGGGAGGTTACTAGAAGCCTTCCCTGCTCTGGAAGCATCAGGCACAGCCCTGAATGCTGCAGTCCTGGGAGGGCTGGGAGGAGGCAGGTGTTGGCAGCAGGGCAATGCACATCACCTGGCAGTGCTGCTGATCAGGGAGGCAGGGCTGTAAAGTGGGGATAGCAACCCTTTCTTTGCCTCTTATGTATGTCTCACTTGCAAGTTCTTCAGGGCAGGACCTATCTCTTACTGCATGTCTACAGAGCACCCGGGACCATGCAGCTCTGACCTGGGCTGGGGCCTGGAGGTGCCACCCTGTTGGAAATAACAGCAATAGGTGATGATGGACGGTTGTCCAGCACATCTGTTTGCTGCACGGCTCAGTAATGGTTCATGTGACTATCCTCTCGAAACAAGTTTGTGCACGAGAGGTCTCTAGAGTTATTTCACAGTCCAGCAACAAGCTGGATAGACCCAGTCCCTATGGCTTTGTGTGCTAGTGAACATGCCAAGAATTTCTGTTAGGCTGCTCTGTTTGTTGAGAAATTTGGATAACAATGAGGCAATTAAGTACAGTGGTTGGTTTTTATTTTTCTGCAGCAGTAGATTTCTTTGTAACTTGCCCACAGTAACAACCCAGGCTTGCGCTGCGGGTCCATATTGAACAACATTTGACTGGCTGTTTTGGATGTCGCACCGGGGGGATCTGCTTTGCGAGTCGCGTCAGGCTGTTTACTTTCTGATGAGACTTTTACGGTTCTAATGGAAATCGGACAAAAGGATTTTTAAGCTCCAAAGGAACGTTACATGTATCCTTATGACATTTGACATGCTAATCTTATGGAAATAGATTAATTACAAATGCTATTTCTGTAGGCTTAGCTTCCTATTGTAAGGTCATTGCTAAAGGATAAAAGCTGATGAGATTGGACTGAATAATAATGCAAACCATAGCATTTCTCTGAACGATCAAGCAGTGAATTAGAAGCTGCAACAGAAGAGGACAAGGCTGAAATTATCGGGGACTGGAAGCCTTTCCTGGCTCCAGTGCTTGAAGCTTTTTCAAGCGGCTTGTGGAAGCCGACATGCTGTGTTGAACTTCGCAGTGAAGGTTTGCAAAGTGGCAGAGGGGATTTGGCTGTCCAGCTCCTATTAAAATTAATGGTCTCTGGGAGTCCAAATCACCGAGGCAGCTTCGATAAGCTCAGCCTACGACTGTTAGACAGCTTTGCTGACCGTTATTTTTAGCCAAACATGGCACCATGCAGTCACGTGCACTGCAGAATACTCCAAGGGGTGCAGAGGTCTCTCCTGCTGGGTTCAGGCTCACGGCGTTCCCCTTCGAAGTCTGATATCACAGCATTCGCTTCAGCCAAACTGCCTTGGACATCGGCACGTAGGGGCCGGGTTTAAAAAAGGGCGTGTGGGATTTCTTTGTGTGGGGGAAAGCAGGACGGCCCATGCCCAGACATTCAGCACCTTTTATTCCCAGGCTCATTTGGAAAGGATCAGCTGGGCAATCTGAACAGGAGGCGTTGCTCACAGCCACGGTTTGGGTTCCTCCTCCATGCACCTGTTTGGACAAGGGCCGTGCCGCTGTCCGAGTGAT
>NW_005842757.1:624920-632242 GCF_000455745.1 Alligator sinensis | reverse complement strand
CGAGCCCGGTGTGACGATCGCCACGAGCCCAGTGTGACGATCGCCACGTTAGCAACACATCCCCAATGCAGAGAGATGCTCTGTGTTTTAGTATCGTTGTCAAACACAATCCGAGCACAACAAGTTTGCTCATTTTTATCTTAAGCATGAATTCATCGTGATTTTTTTTTTTTTTTTTGGAGTTGGACCAAACGGACAAGGCTTTTAGTGCCAAGGAAGGATATTCCTCCACTTCCAACATCTGACTTGGGTCTCTGTTTTCAACAGCAGGCTCATTACTCTAATGAGTACCTGGATCCAAAGGCAGAATCCTGTACTACTCCAGATGAAATCCTTACTAGCCCTTGTTTCGCTGCTTTGAAAACTGAGGAACAGGAATCTCCTGTTTATTCCTATCATAGAATAAATTCAATAACAAAACAATGTCAGTGGATGTCTCTAGCGAGTCCTGCAGTGATGGCAGCTGCTGACAAGGTGGCGAAGAAGAATGAAGTTGATGAGACACAGAGAGAGAGTGAAGAGTGATCCAAGTCCTGCTTCGGAGCATGGGGACACCGGTGTAATTTCTTGTAGCTCATTAAACATCGGTTAGGTTCTTACTTCTGTGTGATGGTTAGAGATTCAAAACGAAGTCTTCATTGCCTAACTGCATGGACAGAGTGCTAGATACTCAAACAACAATAGTAAGGCTTTTAAATCAAGTCTGTGCCTTTAATTTATGTTGATGTAAGTTTGCTGTGTAATTTAATTTCCTTTGTTTCTTGTAACTCAAGGAACAAGTGCAGATAGTGCATCCGTTCCTGGAGTATCCTGCAGTTTGCTTCTGAGCACTTCCATTTCAGTTGATCTCACGTTTTCAACATCACAGTGCATTGCCATGGAAACTACTGTGTGATGTCAACCTCCAGAGTATCGGAAACTTATGCAAAGTTATAATGACTGCTCGTTCTCCTCATTTATGTCTGCAGTGCCATGGGAGCACTGGCTGCTTTCTCCAAGGATCAGATACCACATTGGCCCAGCGGCATTGCAGCCTTAGGTTGCATGTAAGGAAAGCTTGCGAGCATGTCTGTCATTGTATGCGGGGCTCCCTGACATCCGTGGGACCGTGTGCATGCTGACAAGCGGCTAGATGGGGCACAAGCACGTGTAACAAAATGATCAGGTGTGATGTAGAGACAGGAGGAGAAGATCACCACCTAACATTGCCACAGATGTTACAGCACACTGCACAATTCAGCTTTAGCTCTGCCCTCTCCAGCGGGATGCCTTGCTGTGGGACTTGGGGCCGGGGTGTTTTTGATGGTGCGCATTGAACTAGAGAAATGGGAACTGGAATAACTGCCGATGGGGAAGGCTTGGGTCTCTGCAGGCCTTGTTTGCTACTGAGAAACTCACGGGAGTGGGGTACAGTACCCATCTCCTCTGAGTGGGAGGCCCCGAGTCCTCCTTTGTGGGTGCAGTGACCATAGTGCTAGGGGTGACTTTAAGAGAGGACTGAAGAGCTAAGGAGGAAGGAAGAGCATGAGAGTATTGCACAGGCACGAGGGGTGAAAACCAGGAGCCCAAGGCATGATTTAAGACGCAGCTGACAAAGGATGTAAAAGGCAGTAGAAAGGGATTCTCCAAGTAAGTCAAGAGTAAGAGAAAGACCAAGGAAAGTGTATCGCCCTGACTTAATGCGGAAGGCCATCTGGTTACGGATGATGCAGAGAAGGCTTGAATATTGCATACCTTTTTTTTTACTTCAGTGTTCATGACCAAGGTCAATCCTGTACTTGGGAGGGGATAACTGCATGCCCAAATGCAGACTGGGGAATGACTTAATAGGCTGCAGGCCTGCAGAGGACCTAGGAGTTACAGTGGATCAGAAGCTGAATATGAGCCACCAGCGTGCTCTCATTGCAAAAAAAAGCCAACAGCATCCTAGGTGTGAACAGAAGTGTCACTTGAACATCCTAACAGAGGTGTCACTTGCAAATCAAGAATCAAGGGCATGATTCTTCCACTCGAGTCACACCTGGAGCGCTGTGTCCAGTTTTGGGCCCTGGGTTTCAAGAAAGACGTGGACAGTGCGGCAGGCTGGCTGGTGTGCTCACCGGCAGCCTGGACCGTTAGCTTGAGCCTGAAGGGCTCGGGCTCCATTGGTGGAGACAGTTTTTCCTCCCCCACCAATCAGGGGAAGGCAGAGGGAAGGCAGCCCTGCCCTGACCTTGAGAGAGGACCTGGAAGGGAGCTAACTTCTCAGGCTTCCTCATTGGTCCATTCCCAATCTGGGGCGGAGCCTCCCGAGGGAATAAAAGCTCACATGCTGAGCACACGGGCGGTTTCGAGGAGGGATGACAGAGAGGGCTGGTGAAGAGCTGGCGTAGCTGGCCAGCGGGGCAGGGAAGACATCTTTGCTGGATGGGCAGCGGCAAGCTGCTGCATGCTAGCCCTGTTGTGGAGAGAGCCGCGACAACGGTGCGCAGGCTGGTGCATGGAGAGCCCGGGAGCAGACGGGCCTGTGGCAGCTGCACAAGGCCACACGGGCCTGCAACCCCGCACAAGGCAGGAGCAGGAGCCCCCGGTGCATGGACCAGTGCACAATGATGGAGAGCAGGCGCATGGAACGGTGCATGGAGAGTCCGGGAGCAGATGGGACCCTGGCAGCTGCACGAGGCAGGGGCTGAGCCCCATTCAGTGCACAAAGCAGTGCATGGAGCTGATAGAGCTGAAAGGGACCTGGCAACCACACGAGGTGACGCGGGTCCCCAATCCTGCATGAGGCAGGAGTTGGGCCATGGGTGCATGGAGCAGTGCACAGGGCTGTAGTCTTGATGAGTGCCAGGGCTGCATTAGGCAGCGCAGACTTTTCTCCCCCTGCCTGGGGCAGGTGCCTTTTCGGTGCACAGGGGCGGAGAGCAGGCCGATGGGCTGGAAGAGCTGCACGGGGCAGCTTGGGTCTTCCTGCCAGGAACAGCACAGGTCAACCGCCCCAGCAAGGGGAGGGGGACGCCTCGCCCCCCAACACACCTCTGGAGACAAGCCCAACCGCTTCAAAGGCCGCGGGAGTTGTGAGTCACCTGAGAAGGGCATTCCCACGGGGAGGAGGGGTGGGGTGTTCCCACTGTGGGCGGCTGAGGGGAAGCCCCTGATGGGAGGGGGACAACTCACCCTGGACATACAAAAGGGATCCGGGGCTCCTGTTTGTTATGGGGGGCTCCCTGGGTTGGGGCCCTGCCCAGCTGAGTAACCTTGGGAGGGCATCGGTGCCCTATTAGGTGACGGGGACCCTGCTTGGGCTGTTATTTCTGCACTGGGCACAGCAGCTGTGCCACGGTTGGGCTCTGTTTCTTGTCCCAGGCTGCTGGGATTTTTGTTGTCATCTTGCATCTGTTGTATTAGAGGCGGATGATCCGCTGCCCTATGTTTGTGTCTGGTGTACTGCGTATCTTATGCGTGTGTGATCTATTTGAGGTAACCTGATTGTATATGTTCTGTGTTGTCCTAGTCCTATCAGGTATCCTTGCCACTGGGTTGTATTGACTATCTTGAGGTACGCAGGTTTCTATTGGATGTACCCTTCTAGTATACTAGTAAAATGCCCGTCAAGAATGACAAGTGGGCGGCTAGGACGGAGAGCCACCACCCACTGCCCCACGCTGCCATTGCTCCGCATCTGGCCGTGCACCCCGCCCCCCTGCTTTGTGTCCAGCCCTGTGCACCCCAGCCACACCTCAGACACACACCCAGCCACAAACCACACCCAGCCACCCAGCCACATGCCAAACACCCACCCAACCACACCATACACACACGCCTAGCCACGTGCCACACACCACACACACACCCAGACATGTGCCACATGCCACACACCCACCCAGCTACACGCCACACACTCACAAACCCACCCAGCCACGTGCCACACATGTACACACCTATCCACCCACCCACACACCCTGCCACCCCTTGCCCACTGCCCTTGCAGCACCCTGCATCCATGCACCATGCTCCCCACCTGTGCCAGCTTCCCATGTGGCACCCTACGGCCATGCGCCCGGGCAGGTGCTTCTCATGGAGTGGGGGACGTGGCCACAGGGCACTGCGCAGGGAGCGGGCAGGGGGATGTGCCCCTCCCCATGGCCACATGCTACGTTTCACAGGAACTGCCTGCGACCCCCCCCTGCCTGCTCCCCTTGCAGCACCCTGCAGTGTTGTGCCACGTCCCCCCCACCCACATCCTTGCACCACATGCCCTCCCACGGTCACAAGCCTAGCCCCCTGCAGCAGTGAGCCACTCCCCTGCATGGCTGGTTCCCACAGCGGGGAGCACAGCCTGGCCCTGCCCGCCTCAGCCCTGCCTCTGCCTCGGCCTGTCAGTTTGTCCTAAGGCTCCGGGGCGCGCATGCGCAGTTGGCCCGCTGCATTACAGACAGACAGACAGAAGTGGTAAAGCTTTTATTATGTTAGAACGTCTAATTATTGACCCATCCCTGCCTGTTATTTTTGTCATTGTTCTGGTGATTAACCTGATGCTTTATGATCCAGTGCTCCTTCACCTGCTGCCTAGAGGGCCCTGCAAGGGGCGGGGTTGCAGACTATCAGGAGGCCGGAGGATAGGCCCGTGCTTGAGTTCAGGGTTGATTAGAGCCTTTTCTTTGGGTGAATCTATATCTGTAAATAGCATTTATATGTCTATACTAGCAAATTGCCCGTCAAGTATGATGGGCGAGCAGCAGGGACAGAGCGCCACCACCCACCGCTCTGCGCTGCCACCACTTGGCATCCGGCCACGTGCAACTCCCCCATCCCCCTGCTCTGTGTTTGGCCCCGTGTGTCCCCACCCCCACCTCAGACACCCACAACCCAGCCAGCCACACCCAGCCACATGGCACACACCCACCCACACATACCCAGCCACATGCCACCCCTCCCACCCCCCCGGCCACATGCCACACACACCCAGCCACACACTACACCCATCCACCCAGCCACATGGCACAAACACCCACCCACATGCCACACATCCCCACACACACACCCACACGCACGCACCCAGCCACACACCCACCCAGCCACAGAGCATACACCCAGCCACAGATACCCAGCCACACACCTCACACACACACCCAACCACACACCACACACACATGCACACCCAGCCACATGCTACACCCAGCCACCCAGCCACACACCAAAAACACCCACCCACCCAGCCACATTCCCACATCCACACACCATACATACGCACCCAGCCACACACCATATACCCACTCAGCCACATGCCACCACCTACACACATACACCCAGCCATTAGCCACATGCCACACATGCGCGCACCCCCCCCCCACAGCCAGATGCCACATGCCACATGCCACACATCACACACCCAGCCACATGTCCCACCCCCCACACAGGGCCACATGCTACCCACACACGTAATGCCACACACACACACACCCAGCCACATGCCACCACATACACACATACACCCAGCCATTAGCCACATGCCACACACGCGCGCACACCCCCCCACCCCCACAGCCAAATGCCACATACCACATGCCACAGATCACACACCCAGCCACATGCCCCAGCCCCCACACAGGGCCACATGCTACCCACACACACAACGCCACACACACACACACACCCAGCCACATGCTCCCCCCACACACACAGGGCCACATACCACACACACACACCCAGCTCTACACCACACACGTGCCTGGCCCGCCCAACGGTGGGACTCACATGTCGCCACGCCGGTGTCAAAGCAGCAGCAATGAGGCAGGGAGCTGAGGTGGAGCTGAGGTCGCTGCAGCTGCCTTTGCCCTGTGCACAGATTGGGGGCCATGTGCCCTCATTGCCTCCCCGGTGCTGTGACTCTGGAGGAGCTGCTGGGTTTCGAGTGTCCCAGAGCGCGGCCCAGCCAGGGCCCCATTCACCACAACTGGGGGCTCAGCCAGCCTGGGTCGTGGGGCAATCAGAGCCCAGTGGCTCATACAGGTGTGCGGCGCTGGGGAGCCAAGGGTGGTGCAGGCCCCCTCTCCCCCAGCTCCCTCGCAGTGTGCACAGTGGCAGGAGCTGCCTGCCCATGCCCCTGGAGAGCTGCTGGGCTCCCATGACCCCATGGCCCGGCCCGGCCCAGCCTGTTGTGGTGTCTGACCGGCTTGCTGGGCTATGGCCAGGAGCCCGGAATGTCAGGTGGGTACTTTTTGACCGATGGAGCGGAATCAGGCACTGAAGCGTATTGGTTGCACAAAGAGATAGTTTACTTACGCCGTCGGTGTATACAGCGTAGGCAGAGAACTGGCTTAGGTTACAGTTATGAACGTGAGCTCTTTGAAACGAGACGAGACGTGAACGGCTTATCGAGCATGCAGGGCACGGGGTACGTTGGGACGGTTGGTGACGGGGAGTCGTTGGTGGGTGATCAGTCCGCCAAGTTCACTCCGAGATGTACGCGGAGTTCTCCAACGTGGGCGGAAACTGCTCTAACTTTTATATGGCTAGTGAGCCAATGGCTAACCGCCAGGGAGGAATAATTATACCCCGCCAATGGGAGGCGCACGTGTTTACATTAAGTTGGCGGGAACCTTTCACCGGGGTTGTTCCCCTGTGGCGGGAGATTCCACTGTGCCATAGGCATTCAATTAATGGGTTCTGACACCTGTGTGCAGCCCGCCCCCTGCTGGGATCAGCCCGGCGCAGCCTCAGCACCACTACCTGCCGGCTCTTTTGGTAGTGGTGGCAGCCAGCTGTGCCCCCGCCTCTCCTTCCCACTTCACTCCCTGCCGGCTGTTGTTGGGGTGGGGGGGAAGTGTGGCACAGTGTCTCCCTGGCCCCTGACCATGTCTGCCTGATCCCCTGATCCCCGGTGCACAGTTGTGCCCGCGCCTGGTGGGGCCAGCCAGTTGGTGCCCGGCCTCTCGGCAGCGCATGTGCAGTTGGCCTGGAGCGTTATGGACAGACAGACACACAGACAGGCTAAGGCTTTTATTATTCTAATATAATAAAAGCCGTAGTACTTCCATCAGTGTGACTGTCTGTCTGTCTGTCTGTAATGCTCTGAGCCAACCGCACATGTGCTGTCCACAGGGCTGGTGGTGATTGGCCCAGAGCATTAGTGACAGAAAGGTAGACAGACAGGAGGAGGGGGAGGCAGTCAGGGGCCAGGCAGTGGGAGGAAGGGTGGGGCCACAGGGAGCAGGGCTGCGGGACATGCGGTCGTGGACAAAAGGGGGTGGGGTTTTGCTGTGGGGGATGGGGCAGTGCTGTGGGGTGCACAGCACTGGGGTGGCAGGGGTGGCCATGGCAGGTGAGGCAAGTGGCCACGG
>NW_005842757.1:624284-624894 GCF_000455745.1 Alligator sinensis | reverse complement strand
ACGGGGGTGGTCATGGGGAGGTGGGGTGTGCAGCCATGGGGTGCAGGACATGCAGTTGCAGCTGCTTAGCTGAGGGGTATGTGGCAGTGGGGGACAGGTGGGGGGTGTGCGGTTGTGGGGTGCACGACCATGGCTGCTTGGCCAAGGGGCCCAGGGTGTACAGCTGTGGGGCACATGGCTGCAGAGGTGGCATGTGGGGGGGGCATGCGGCCACAAGGTGCATGGCCACATGACATGTAGCCTATGGCCACGAGGCCCGTGGTGGGGCTCAGGGCATGCTGCCATGGGGTGCAGCACTGCGCCACACCCATTCTCCTCCCTCCCTGCCCACTGCTGTCGGGGGGTGTTGGTTGGTGGCTGCAGCTGCTGCGTGCATGCTTCTCCCTCCCTTCTTCCTGGGAGGCAGCGAGGGGTGGAGCAGTGGGAGGTGGAGGGGCCACACAGGGACCGATGCAGAACAGCAGGGGGAGGGGGGAGTGCGAGGCTGGACCAGTGGGGCAGGGAAGGGGCTGGACCCAAAGCGGTGGCAGAAGGGCGAGGAGCAGGGATGGACTCAGAGCAGCGGCGGGAGGTGGGGAGTGGGGCTGGACCCAGAGCGGCAGTGGGAGCG
>NW_005842757.1:619304-624071 GCF_000455745.1 Alligator sinensis | reverse complement strand
CCCCACCACACCCCCCTCCCCCTCCCCCGTCATTCTTGATGGGCATTTTGCTAGTATTAGAATATTGATGTATGTAAATTTATGGCTGTAAGTTACTTATTAACGTGCAACATTAAACCTGTATGTGGTTAAGAATCACTGTGGTTCCTAGTCTGCTGTGCTCTGTAGGGAAGGAGGTGAGCTGGCCTATAGCTAGACAGGCATGCTCCCCACAGTATACACACTCTTGAGAACGTCCCTTCCATTTGAAGAGGGGGTACCTTCCGCGTACCGCCCGGGTTGCAACAGATTGGGAAGAGTCTAGCAGAGAGTGCCAAACATGATTACAGACCTGGGAAGCATGACGTATGAAGAAAGGCCGAAAGAACTAGGGTGACTTGGTCTGGAGAAGAGAAGACTCAGTGGGATTTAATAAGAGTCTTCAAAATCCTGATGGGAGGTTTTAAGAGGATGGACATGGGCTTTTCTCTGTGGCTTTAGGGGACAGGACTAGGAACAATGGCCTCAAGCTGCAGTAGAGGCATTTTAGGTTGGAGATCAGGAGGACCTTTCTGACTATGGAGATGGTCAAGCATTGGAACAGGCTCCTAGGCTAGGGACGGACATTAAACATAACCCAGTTTAAGTGATCAGAAACTGGTTTAAACCTATAACAGAACAGGTGTTCAGTGCACATAAACCAGTCTGAAAATGGCTGAAACCAGTTTGAAATAAAACTGGTTGAATGTATATCAGACTTAACTGATTTGGGTCAAACTGGTTTATGCAATGGCTGTCCCGGACCCCTTCCTGGTTTAAGTTGAATCAGACTCCCCCAGCATGCTCTCTGGGCTGGGCAGGGCTCTCTGCTCCACAGCAGGGCTGGCCTCTCCCCTCTGCTCCCTGGCTGCAGCTCCAGCAGAGACTGCAGTCGCCTGCCTGGCTTCTCCCTGCTCTCCCCCTCCCCTCACCACTCCCTGCTAAGCAGGGATCCCCGTCCCCTCTGCCTTACACAGACACCTCAGCATTAGCTAGCAGACCACATGCTGGCTACGGTCCGAGCTGTGGCAGATGGGGCAAAGGCAGAATCAACAGGTAGCTGGTAATGTCCCCCTGTTGTTTTCTTAATGGGCTGATAAACACTGTTATCAATTGCCTGATGGGCTGGTTAGGGAGGGAACCCCTCCCTAATCAGAGCATCCTGCAAGGGCCTGGCCACACCTCTCTCAGCTCAGCACTATGGAAGGGAAGGGGGGCTGCTCTAGAGTCCCCTGACTTTTAGCCTGCATCACTGTGCCTGAATTTCTTCAGTCCACAGGGGATGTCTGTACGGTTACAAACTAGTTCAGCCTAGCCAGGTTAGACTAACCTGCAAAGATTGAATCAATTCAGGCTCAGGCTTTTTGAGTGTCTGTCTCTAGCCCTAGAGAAGTGGTGGACTCTCCATCCCTGGAAGTTTTCAAGAGCAGGTTGGACAGACACTTGTCTGGGATGGTTTAGTCAAGAGTGATTTTGCCTTGAGTAGGGGCCTGGACTGAATGGTCTTGTGAGACCTGCTTTCCTATGATCCTATGAGTTCAGCTCATCTTAACCATTGCTCTGATGAGGAGTGTTTTACTTGAAGGAAAAGAACTAGAGTGAAACAACTGCACTTCTTGCTAAGGGACTTTTCCAAATATTCTGGGAACAGACGTGCAGTGTGAAGTGATTGAGGTGGGAAGACCTCTTTGAAACATGCTGGTGTATCTTCAGCTGCTTTCGTCCAGGTGGTGCTGTTCCATCGGCTTCTGAAGTTACAGGAGCGAGGCAGAATTTGGCCAATGTGTAAGAGAGATCTCTAGTTTCCTTCTTCATTGTAACCAGAGAAGATGCTAACAGAAACCCCTGATGTCGTCAGCCTCTCTAATTCTTTCCTTTGCCATTCTGAAAATCAAGATTACTAAGAGTTAGGCAGCCTGGCAGCCCCCTCCATTATCCTTCCTGGTGCCTCACGCTTGCCCAGGTGCTGGGAGTTTAACTCGCAGTTGCCGTGAACTCTTTACCTGGCACACGCTCTTCAGACTCCTTGGCTTTCCTTGCCTGTGACCTGCCAGACTGGAGCAGACAAACAGGCCCTCTGCTCCCATGCTTCATCTGTGATGAAAGCCACAGGAAGGCATAACCTTAATGCAATGTGCCTAGTTTGCAGGGTAGGTGGGGTTTCCTTTTCCTTCCTCACACTCACTCCATCTTATTCTTTTCCCCAAAGCACATGCTTTACTTTCAGCTCTTGTCCTGATTTCCTCCATGTGACTCTGTGGACTTGCTTTCCAGCCAGATACTATTCTGTGGCCATTGTGTTCACTCATGCTTTGCACCTGCACTTGTGCCCTGCATAGGGGTTATGCTAAGAGTTCACAATGGAGCAGCTATACTGCTAGGGGTCCCTTGCTGAAGTGTGCATGTGCCTCGGAAGTAAGCAAGCTCCTGAGTGCCTCAGATGGGTTATCCTGAACCAGAAAAATAATAGTTTCTGCCTGGTTTGCTGGAATTTCCTAATTGCAATAAAAAACAGGGCTGTGTGGGGGGGAAACACATCAGTGGCAGATTGGGTATGAAGTATCTGCTACCGAGTCCCTCGTCCCTGCAGCTACAGCTAGCAGCTTCGGTGAAACAGCTGGGCATTCAGTGTTTTTGTCTGCTACTGGATTGTGCTGGTCAAGCCGAGGAATGATGGAGCATATGGCTAGTACGCGCTCTCTTTCTCTCTGTCTGGGATCTCAAAAGACTCCACTTAATTCACGCGCTTGTGCAATGACAAATATTAAATGCAGAAATTGTATTATTCCAAAAACGCAGGCACCGTGGTTGCAGAACGTAGTCAGGGATGAGAGCTCTTTGGAAGGGAAGTTCACTCCAATTTAACTGACAGAAATTCGGCTGACGTGACTCTTCATTCAGTCTTTAGACCGGCAGAACGGCCAAGCAGGCTGTCTAGTGCTAGCTAGTAGACAGCTGAGCAAGACAGGACTAGTTCAGCACATGGGGAGAGACATGCTCTTTAGATATTGTTGTGCTGATGTTTTAACTCTATGGGGGGGTGGATCTATGGACTGATTCTTGTACATAGGGGGCCCAGAAAGTTCGCCCGTGTGCAGGCCTAGTTGTCTAGTACGCGCGGAGAACAGGCCCACTCTTGCGTTATCAGGAAGGTGAGTGAATAGCGGACTGCAGCTCGCTGTGGAAGGGGCCTTTGGACCTGGATGGATTGGGGGTAGATTCTGCGTTCAGATCTGCTAGTGACGGAGCCGGTGGGAACCCCGGGTGGAAAGAGCCGCTCTCCTGCCAGTGTCGCGGAGGCTGGGGAGAGGCCTGGCATAGGGCTTGCCTTGCCCTGTCAGAAAGATACGGAGCCGCCCCTGGAGTGGGCTGTTATGTCCTAGGGGAGCAGGGTCAAGGGCACTACTCTGGCTTGCTTTGTGCTTGCGTGTGTTATTTGCACGGTGTAAATAAAACGTGGCCCTCGACTCCCAGAGCCAGTGCATTGGAAAGCCGGATGGGAGAGGGTGTGGGAGCCTGTCTGTAAATGTTGGAACATGAACTCCTAGCGCCTTGTGATGCTTCACAGGGGTATTGATTGAAATGAAGCTGTAGTTTGAATTTGGGAATTACACCAGGGGACATGTAAGCTTCTCTTCATCTTGCCGCGGGCTGTGATTCATGGGAAATGCTGGAGCCCATCGCGAGTGTCCGGCAGATGGCAGCAATGCTCTACTGCCAAACCCGGGGCCCCATAAATTATTCGTGAACAGGAAAGAAAGTGCAACATCCACAGAATTCTGCTTTCTGTTCCTTAAATTAAACCACTTAGCGATGCACTTATTGCACACCTGTCTCAAAGGAAAAAGGTGCCTTTGTTAGCATTGCATCCTTGTCTCGATCTAATCCAGAACGGTGCTGTCACTTGGGGATCCTGTTCCTGGGAACCGGAAGAGGGCTGGTGAGCCCCAGGGATCAGTCACGCAGCAAACTTGCTGGTGAGCCCGTCGGGCGGATCCTGTGTTGTCACTTAGCACGTGTGAACCTGGTGCTTTCCTCTCCCTCCGCTCTGCAGTTATCCAGGGGACTACAGGCCAGTCAGCCTCACCTCAGTCCCTGGAAAAATCATGGAGCAGATCCTCAAGGAATTCATCTCGAAACACTTGGAGGAGAAGAAGGTGATTAGGAGCAGTCAGCATGGGTGCACAAGGGGCAAGTCATGTCTGACCAACCTGATGGGCTTCTACGATGAGATGACTGGCTGTGTGGATGCGAGCAGACCGGTGGATGTGGTGCACCTTGACTTCAGCAAGGCTTTTGATACGGTCTCCCACAGCATTCTTGCAGGCGAGCTAAGGACGTACGGGCTGGATGACTGGACTGCAAGGTGGATAGGAAACTGGCTGGAGCGTTGGGCTCAGAGGACAGTAGTCAATGGCTCCATGTCTAGTTGGCAGCTGGTCTTAAGTGGAGTGCCCCAGGGGTTGGTCCTGGGGGTGGTTTTGTTCAATGTCTTCATCAGTGGCCTGGAAGATGGCACAGAGCGCACCCTCAGCAAGTCTGCAGATGACACCAAGCTGGGGGAGTAGTAGATATGCTGGAGGGTAGGGCTAGGATTCAAAGTGACCTGGACACATTGGAGGATTGGGCCAAAAGAAATCTCATGAGGTTCAACAAGGACAAGTGCCAAGTCCTGCACTGAGGAGGAGCAATCCCCTGCACCGGTGCAGGCTGGGGGCGACGGGCTGGGCAGCCGCTCTGCAGAAAAGG